>NC_081759.1:14665947-14965947 GCF_963082965.1 Carassius carassius | reverse complement strand
AATTATTTTACCATTGCTTGAGTATGTAATAATAATAAACCCAACCAAAACAAATGGTTTCTTTTTATTGTTGTAAGTAGGAAAGTACAGTTATAACACCATCTTTTAACTTTGCCATGCCAGTATTTGTTCCTCTTATGGCTACTGCACAAATGAACAATGTTCCTCTGAGTTGTTATCGTTATAGTTATAGTGTGGATTTGCCTATTCTCATAGAATTATGTAGTTACTTGATATAACGGGTCTTAAAAGCTGAGCTTCAAATACAGGTTCACAAGGTACCCAATTTCACTGTACAAGGGAGAAAGTAACCAGTTGAATTTTTTCACACACCACTTTCTCATCTGTTGTAAATAATGGCCTCTGGAGACACGCAGGCATGAGGTTAATGAAAAACAATGAGAAGCGGCTTCCCGGGGGAGCAGGAGATTTCAGGGATGTTTTGGAATAACTCCATATTGTTTTCTTTGAACATCTTATTTACACATTGAATGTGAAGTCACAGACATAAGCAATTTGTTCTCACTCTTTGGTCAGTTTCCCCTCCCACCTATTTTTCTTCTTCATGGTTGAACATCTGTATGGAATTATGCTCCTACCATGAACTTGTGAGTGTGAGCTTGCGTCTGTAAACCTGCAGATTTGACTATTTTTGTTACTGTTTGGCAATAAATAGTCAAAGCATAAAAAGGAATGTTTCTTGACGTTTGGTTGATTTTGAGGTTGGTTGAGGTCTTTTTCAGAAATTATCTGTGATATTGCTGTCGTCTATTTCAGGAGACGATCTGAAAAGAAGGAGGCTCCTGTTACTCAGAAAACCTCCAATTTGCTCTTTAAAAGAAACTATACTGAGATATCAAAGAGATCTTATTTGAAATGTTTTCTTTCCTAAGTTTCATTCTGCAATGATTCATCTTTATTTCTTAACTCCTCCTAGACATCCTCTGCTCCTCTTCCCAGCCTTGTCTCAGTATATGGCTGCCCGTACATCTGGAACTGGGCATGTTCACAGTGCTCCTCTCTGGTTTTGTGCTTTTGGCTGATTATATTACCCGTTCTGAGTTCTTTCTCCCATCTGAGGGGGAGGAAAACAGAAGTATGAGCGCCAGGGTCAAGTGGTGATTGCTGATGTTGTCTCCTCTAAACATATGTTTAGTCCTCGCTGAGCATATGCAGTTCCCCCACAGTTTGGTAACCATTAAGGGACTTCCTAAGTCAGTTCCGGAGCCAGGTCTCTGAGGATGAGAGGAGGGGGTTAGGGTGGGGTTTTGATGGGGGAATGGGGCAAAAGGTGGTTGGGTCAGTTTGGACATGGTTAGGGGTAAAACTGGTCTGCAACATTCTGGAAGAGTTGAATCATCGATTAAAAAAACAACAAAACAAAACTGTTATTATTGCTTGTCACTCTATTAAATTCACATTTCATCTGCATTTAGAGTGTAAAAAACAGTTTAAAGTTCATTACATTAGACATTACGTCAATGTCGTCTTCAATGCACCATATTCACTTAGAATGTCAATGATCTCCAGAGCAGCAGGGGGTGCTGCACCCATCTATTAGACACATGTCCCACCTTGTTGCACAGCCTGCATGTCATTTTTATAAAATCGCTGCTCAAAATGTGACCAAACACACCCTTTTTTTTTTTTTTTGCTACATTTATTTAGGATGTCTATGCATGTTTTTGAACTTGAGATGTCTTGTGCAACATTATTTTTTTTAAGAAAGTGTTTTTTTTTTTAAGTGTCAAATAGAATCATACCACTGAACTGACCCATGTCATATTTTTTCTAACACATTGCAATCACCTCCAGAATCTATGGCTCTTCCACCTTTAAAATCCTAGTTTAAACCCTGGATATGGTGGACTGGTGAGCAGAGATGATTGCTTAGTGCTAAGCTTGAGTCAAGGCTGTCGCCTTGGCCCTGGGCAATCTCACGCAAGTGGGGCTCAGACAGGAAGTACATTTTGATAGAGGTTCTGCCCAATGGAGGACGAGTTGTGAACTTCACATGCAGCGCGAAGGGCAATGGGGCCTGGTGCTCAGCCCTCAGGGCAGACGAGTCTAAGAGGAAATGAAAGGATCATTTAGTGCGGGACAGGCGAAGCTGGGGGAGGAGGCAAAAGAGGGGCCATGCCACAGACACTCATCCTAGCCATGAACAAAGACAAACAAACAGCAAGAAAATCATAAAATCAACGCCTGAGGCTGAACAGACTCCTGTGCCAGCTCCGTTTCACATTGCATTATTGTGTTTCCTGGAGGAATCTCAAAGGGGCTTTCAGTAAACAAACTGGAGCCAGCCCATCTTCGTCTGGCTCTTGTTTGGAGTAAAAGGTTGCAGCCTTGAATCTCCGGAGCCTTATCCTTAAAGGGCTGTAAAAGTGTGAACTGCTGGTCAGGGTATCTGGCATAGTGTTATGTGAAATAAATCATACATCAGACATCATCAATAAATGTTAATTTTTTCATCAAATTAATCAAACCAGCAGCCCAATTCAGTCTTCCAAAATGATTCCAATGCTTGAATCAATGCCTGTTGAGAGATTTAGTTTTACAGGGTTAAGCATAAATTAAAGTTCTAAGAAGTGTGCAAAAAACTCAAAACTGTAACATTTGTATGTCATATTTTGAGACTGTCCCTACTAGCTCCTAGTTAAAAAACAAAAACAAAAAAACAATCACCTTCCCATAAGAATATGATTTGATATCACCCATCTTTTCTGCCCAGTCAGCCATGTGTTGACCTGTGTCTACTCTACATAAGTATTCTTATACTGAACTGAACCAACCCTAGCAAAGTATTTAAGGATCACCTGTGATTTTGCGAAGTAAGACATGTTCCTGGATCAACATCTTTTAGTGATCCTGGATCAACATTACTGTCCAAAAATATAGACCTAACTCTGCCATCTACACATAACTTATCCCTAAAATCAGATGGAAATGATGGTTGAATAACAAGGGTGTAGAAGCACTTAACTCTGGTTGTAAGGCTAAAATTGACATATCCTGTAAACGTATGCCTCAATTCTGCTTGGTTGATTTGAATGTTGTTCCAGGACCAACATGGATGTTGATCCAGGAACATGTTGCACTTGGTGAAATCATGTGCATCATTGTGTTGGAGCTAAACTTGTTAGGACGTTGGCCCTCCAGGACCAGTTCTGGACACCCCTGGTCTTAATAGTCCTTTTTTGATTCTAGGACAGGGGTGTCCACCTACCTGGAAGGTTAGACTACATATAAAATCTCTGATCTGTCTCATAGTAATAACTTATCACACTCAAAAGCTGTAGGCAGTTCCACTTATAGCACAGATTGCAGATGCCCCGACACAAGCAAGCCAGAAACTCATCATGTGGCATAACTGTACGCAAGCTGAGGTGACAGAGGAAGCAGCTGGGTGCATGCCGTCAGCCGTCCCTAAGGAACTATGCGGAGGGCATATGGTTATGCAGATGCAGCCCACCTGATGTACCTCATTCTGTCTGCCACACGTGCAGTGTGCAGAGGTGTGGGACAACGTTGCATGTGCCGGTACTCTTCACTGATGATTTAGAACTCAACTGTGAACGTTAACTCATATGTTTACATGAATGTTTACACAAGTCCACGTCAAAGTCACTGTTTTGGGCAATTATAAAAACACAAAACATTTTGGATGTTTTGGATGTTGCATTTAAAATCCATTTTGCTCAACAGATTTGTGGGGGCATGCCACTTCTTACAGAAAGAAGATGCCCAAAACATTCAGAAGCAGTTACCCTTTACTTTTAGACTGCTTAAAAGCAAAGTAAATAGATGAATTCAGCTATAACAAGAAGACCTAGTATCCATGCAATCAAAAGCAATCATAAACGTTTTGTTATTGAAAGCTGTCAGGCCGTGTAATGTGTTAGCAGATCACCAACGAATGTGGAATAAATGTGAGCCACGCGGATGAGTTGATTCTGAATTGCGCATAGCATTTGGCTGAGCAGACTGTCACCTGATTTTACAGCCCTGGTTGGGGATGCGCATGGGTCACCAGATGTCCCATGTCTCTCTCAGATGTCACTCTGAGCCTGATGTGTCGTTTTCTCTCCACATTACAGTCGTGCAAGCACACATGACAGAAGGCCCTGTCTAAATATTTATCTCGCTCCAAAGGTGATGTGGAATCAACACTTAATATGTGAGCATTGCAATAAAAAAATGAGCAGACTAGTTTAAACTAAAACTAAACGTTCAAGTAGGGGCTCCTCTCAAGAAAACAATGTACTTTAAATTAACAGTGGATAAAAGACTAAGTCCTGAAACACACTCTTCACATGTAAGTGAACACAGACATATTAATCTATGGTTGTTTTCATGGAGTCAGAGCACAATGCTTAATGTGATTTTTCTTTATGTATTGCGTTGTCAGTATTGCCACAAGGGGCACTTCAGTCGCAAATAGCATTGAAGAGTCTTTTTCTACAAGCATTTTTTTTTCTTTCTTGCATATCAAATTAATTTCCAAGAACAGTTTGAAGAGATTCTTTTTAACGATCTCCTGCATAATATCATAAAGAGTTTATGACAGACATTTAACGATAACTTTACCATTGCTATACAGAAGTTTATTACAGCCAGAGTAAAACAATAATGATATATATAGGGATAGTTCACCCTAAAGAACTTGTTATCATTTATTTTCCCTCAAGTTGTTCCAAATCTGAGTTTCTTTCTTATGCTGAACACAGAATTTTTTTTTTTTGAAGAATATTAGTAACTAAAAATTTTATGGGAGCCATTGACTGCCGTAGTATGTAAAAAACAAACAAACAAACAGCCAAATACCATAGATGTCCGTGGCTACAGTTATTTACTTCTATACTATATTTCTTTCCATAAAGTGTTATTCAATGGCTACCATTTAACCTTAGAATGATCTCCAATTAAAAAGAGGCACTAAAGTCTTATTTTGTGGTGGCTGTGCTTTAAAAATAAATGATTATAATCTGAATTTTAATTTTCCTGAATTCTGAAAAAGTCCGACAGTAATCGGTGTTGAGTACTACTGTAAGTTTAACCCTACCTGCTTTAAATGCTTGAAAATTATTAACAATTAAAAACATTAGATTTTTTTTTGTTGAGAAATTTGGAAAAGTAATCAAAGGTAATCTCTCTCTTAATAAAGTAATTGAAATAGTTACACTACTTATTACATTTTAAATATGGTAACTAGTAATCTGTAACCTATTACATTCCAATGTAATCTTGCCAACACTGCTATTAGGTATGTACAACAATTCTGCACAATTTTTACTCATTATTCAATTCAATTCAATTCAAGTTTATTTGTATAGCACTTTTTACGGTACAAATCATTACAAAGCAACTTTACAGAAAATTACATTTCTACAATATTTAGTAGTAGCTTATAAGTAGTGACTGTCAGTTTGTGTGCATATGACAGGATTTTTCAGAAATATTTATACAAGACGTGGTCAGCCAGATGATGAACATTATTAACAGCAATTATTATATGATGCAATCACACTTGTAGCAATATTTGTTAGTTCTGTTTGTTGATTCAGGGTTAGCATCATCTGGGGTCCTCTGAGGGGTCAGCATCATCTCTTCTCAGGTGTTCTGGATCCAGACTGGAGCTTGTGTATATCCTAGTTACAGAGAAACAAATAGAGAAACATATAGAGACTTCATTAGCATAGCTGCTGTTCCAACAAAGTAAAATTAATTAGTTTAACCCAAGCTAAAGAATAAGAATGCACATTTGATCAGATGCAACTGCAGTCACAATTTAAGAGATGCATTATTCAAATGCTTGGCGAAAGAGATGCGTTTTTAATCTAGATTTAAACAGAGAGAGTGTGTCTGAACCCCGAACATTATCAGGAAGGCTATTCCAAATGTGAAAAAGCTCTGCCTCCTTTAGTGGACTTTCCTATCCTAGGAACTACCAAAAGTCTAGCGTTTTGTGACCTTAGAGAGTGTGATGGATTGTAACGTGGTATAAGGCTAGTTAGGTACGCAGGAGCTAAACCACTTAGGGCCTTATAGGTAAGTAATGATAATTTGTAACTGATACAGAACTTAATAGGAAGCCAGTGAAGAGACTGTAAAATTGGGGTAATATTATCATATTTTCTTGACCTGGTATTTTGGACTACCTGTAGCTTGTTTATTGAAGATGCAGGACAACCACCTAGAAGTGCATTACAATAGTCCAGTCTAGAGGTCATGAATGCATGAACTAGCTTTTCTGCATCAGAAACAGGTAACATGTTCCGTAGCTTGGCAATGTTTCTAAGATGGAAGAATGCAGTTTTTGTAACATGGGAAATATGTTTTTCAAAAGACAAGTTGCTGTCTAATATAACACCCAGATTTTTGACTGTAGAGGAAGTAACAGTACATCCATCTAGTTGCAAATTGTAATCTACAAGATTCTGTGTACTGTTTTTTGGTCCAATATTTAATATCGCTGTCTCATCCGAATTTAATAGGAGAAAATTATTGGTCATCCAATCTTTTAAATTTTTAACGAACTCTGTTAGCTTAGGTAATTTAGAAGTTTCATCTGGTCTCGTTGAGATATATAGCTGAGTATCATCAGCATACCAGTGGAAACTAATCCCTTATTTTCTAATTATCCCTTATTTTCTACATTCGCTATTGTATTTCTAATGTTATCTATTTTATCAGTTAAGAAATTCATGAAGTCATTACTATTATACGTTGACGGAATATTTGAATCAGGTGGCGTCTGATTATTTGTTAATTTAAATAATTTTGGTTATTTTCAATGAGTTTGTTGATATGCTCAGCCCTGGCAGTTTTTAGAGCCTGTCTATAGCTGGACATATTGTTTTTTTCCACACAATTCTAAAAACTTCCCAGTTAGTTTTTCTCCATTTGCGTTCAAGACTACGAGTTACTTTCCTGAGAGAGTGGGTATTACTGTTATACCATAACACAGTGCGTTTTTCTTTAACCTTTTTCAATTTAATGGGGGCAACAGCTTCTAATATATTACAGAAAATAGTGTCCATGTTACCAGTCATTTCATCTAGTTCATGTGTATTTTTGGGTACAAATAGCAGTTGAGATAAATCAGGCAGGTTATTTGCGAATCTGTCTTTGGTGGCTGGAACAATAGTTCTGCCCAGATGGTAACACTGAGCCATATAGTTAATATCAGTGATTTTCAGCATGCAAGATACAAGGAAATGGTCTGTAACATCATCACTTTGAGGTACGATATCTATATCAGCAAGATCGATTCCATGCGATATAATTAAATCTAGTGTATGATTAAATCGATGAGTGGGCCCGGTGACATTTTGCTTGACTCCAAAAGAGTTAATTAGGTAAACACAAGTCCTATTGCATAATTTGTATTATCAACGTGAATATTAAAATCTCCCATGATTAGCGCTTTATCAACTTTAACCAGAAGGTCTTAGAGGAAATCTGCAAATTCTTTCAAGAATTCTGTATACGGCCATGGTTGTCTTTACACAGTAACCAGAGCAAGAGATACAATAGATTTATTTTGCATATCTGACAGTGTAACATTAAGCAGAAGTATTTCAAATGAGTTAAACCTGTATCCTGTTTTCTGGGTAACATTGAAAATATCACTATATATTGTTGCAACACCTCCACCATGACCAGCCTGGCGGGGCTCATGCTTACAACAGTAGATTGGTGGAGTAGACTCATTTAGACCAATATAATCATTTGGTTTTAGCCAGGTTTCAGTCAAGCAGAGTATATCAAAACGTCTCGGTTACGTACGTAACCCTCGTTCCCTGATGGAGGGAACGGAGACGTTATGTCGAACGACATATGGGGTCTCACTTGGGAGGCCAATCATCTCTGAGTTTAAGAGAAAACGCCAATGAAAATTGGCTAGTGGATTTAACATACCTGAGCTACTCCCCGTGCCAACGGGTATAAAGGGCGACAGGTGCATCCACTCATTAGGTTTTACGCTGAGGAGCCGAGAAGGTGTCCCGGCAATAGCGAACGGTTCAAGGTTGTGGCATGGGGACATAACGTCTCCGTTCCATCCATCAGGGAATGAGGGTTACGTACGTAACCGAGATGTTCCCTATCTGTCGGTCACTACGAGTTATGTCGAACGACATATGGGGTCCTATAGAAAACGCCACAACCCGAACACTGTCACAACCCTGTAGTGCTGCAATTGTCGGCAAGCTACGCTTAAGGTCGTAACCTTCCCAAAGCCCCACCGCAAATTCACTGACCTTGGTACCAAGGGGCCAAAGGTTGAGTACATCGCTGCTGGAGAAGGCCACGCTGCTGTTCCGCCCACACAAAGTTAGTGGAAGGGATCTTCTAATCACTAATCTTCCCTATTTGTTCTTTCAGCTTGGCAAGACAATGGGGAAGCAAGCCTAGGAACAGGCCGCTACGGAGACCACATCCTACCTGTAGGGAGGTGACATGTGGAGATACTGATATGGACTGACCCAGGGGGCAGTACTACATATGGAAAGGGTCTCTGAGGCAGGTCCTACCTTAGAGTAGTGATGGAACAGCTGCCAGAAGAGACTGACAGAACGGGAAGACTGTCAAGGGAAGACACGGGTTTACCAAGAGGGAACCCTTACCGTGGAAGAAAACACATATGGGATTACCTGTAGGGAATCAAGCCATGTGGACACCTAGCCCAGTACAGGGGCTGACCGGAGCTCCGGGCATGCTAAAACCAGTACTGGGCCTGGCGACAGACTGCTCCGCCAAGTCTGACCGCCGAGGGTGCTGGAGGATGCTCGACCAGAGTACGCCAACTGGGGAACTCTACTGGGAGAAGAAAGACACTCTCATCCCTGTGTTAGGGGGAATGGCGCAGCAAGCGTGACACCCAGCCAGCCCTTCCCGCCAATTACCTGTTACCCAACACACAGGAAGAAACTGGCTCTACACGAAGGTTGTAGAACCTCGCGAAGGTGTTAGGTGTCACCCAGCCCGCAGCTCGACAACTGTCTGCCAGAGAGACACCGTGCGCCAGCGCATAGGAGGAGGCCACACTCCATGTGGAGTGGGCCCTCACCCCCAGCTTCTGCTGACCTCCAAAGCAGACCAGGAGCTGCTCAGAGCTTCTGAAGCTCTGCGTGCGGTCCACGTATATGCGAAGCCCTCTTATGGGACACAGCAAAGCCAAGGCTGGATCTGCCTCCTCCAGGGGCAGCGCTTGCAAGTTCACCACCTGGTCTCAGAGGGGAGTGGTGGGAACCTTGGGCATGTATCCAGACCGGGGTCTAAGGACAACGTGAGAGTAGGCCGGCCTGAACACAAGGCACTCTTCACTTACCGAAAATGCTTGGAGGTCCCCGACCCTCTGATGGAAGTGAGAGCGACCAGGAGTGCTGTCTTGAGAGACAGGAACTTAAGCTCGATTGAATCCAGCGGCTCAAAGGGACCCCTCTGAAGTCCTGCCAGGACAATGGAGACATCCCAGGAGGGAATCAGGGGTGTCCAAGGAGGATGTAACCTTCTGGCACCCCTTCAGGAACCCAACGATCAGGTCATGCCTCCCCAGGGACCGGCCGTCCACTGCATCATGATGGGCTGCAATGGCAGCCACATACACTTTCAGGGTGGAGGGTGACAGCCCACGCTCCAACCTTTCTTTCAGGAAAGAAAGCACGACTCTGGAGCATGAGTTCCGAAAACCAGGTTCGGGTGTGCCAGTAAGGCGCACCCAACAGGACCTGTTCCTCGACCTCCCTGACCTTGCACAGCATTTGTGCGAGCAGGCTCACTGGGGGAAATGCATACTTGTGTAGAGCCCGAGGCCAGCTGTGTGCCAGTGCATCTGTGCCCAGGGGGGCCTGGGACAGGGAATAGTTCAGCTGGCAGTGGGAGGACTCGTGGGAAACGAACAGGTCTACCTGGGCTTCCCCGAATCGACTCCAGATAGCTGGACCATCTGGGGATGGAGTCGCCATTCCCCGGGAAAGGTGAGCTGTCGTGTGAGTATGTCGGCTGCATGATTGAGCTCCCCCGGGATGTGGATAGCGCGCAACGACTTGAGCCGCGTCTGACTCCAGAGAAGGAGATGGCGGGCGAGTTGGGACATGTGAGGTGATTGTAGCCAAAGCAGTCGAGGCAGTCCAGGGCCTGTCCAGGACCCTGAAGCTGCCTGTACGTTGCATGTTGCGCCCCAGCCCGTGTTGGAGGCATCTGTTGTGACAACATGCTGGGACACTTGTTATAAGGGCACGCCGGCCCATAGATGGCAAGGTCTGACTAGGGGCTGAATCGGCGGCGACACATAGGTGTGATGGTGACACGATGTGTACCGTGGCGCCATGCCCATCTCGGGACTCGGGAGTGCAACCAGTGCTGAAGTGGTCTCATATGGAGCAACCCGAGTGGCGTGACTACGGCTGCGGATGCCATATGCCCCAGGAGCCTCTGAAAGTGTTTCAGTGGTACCACTGTCCTGCCTCTGAAGGAACTCAGGTAGTTCAGCACTGACTGGGCACGCTTGCTGGTGAGCTGTGCCATCATACTCACCGAGTCTAACTCCATACTGAGATGAGAGATTCTCTGCACAGGGGAGAGCTTGCTCTTCTCTCGGTTGACCTGAAGCCCCAACTGACTGAGGTGCCGGAGCACCAAGTCCCTGTGATCGCACAACTGCTCTCGAGACCGGGCCATAATGAGCCAGTCATTGAGACAGTTGAGGATCCTGATGCCCACTTCCCAGAGTGGGGCAAGGGCGCCCTCCGAGACCTTTGTGAAGACATGGGGGGACAGAGAGAGCCATAAGGGGAGGACCTTGTACTGCCATGCAAACCGCAGAAACGGTCTGTGGCGAGGAGCTTGTACAGGGCCCGATTCAAGACTCGCAGATCCAAGATAGGCCGAAGGCCACCGCTTTTCTTGGGTACGATGAAGTAAGGGCTGTAAAACCCTGTCCTCATCTCGGCTGGAGGGACCGCCCCAATTGCATCCTTCGCCAGCAGGACAGCAATCTCCTCGCACAAGACAGAGGCATCTCAGACTGCCACCGCAGTCTCGAGCACGCCATTGAACTTGGGAGGTCGCCAGGCGAACTAAATTGCGTAACCGAGTCGGACCGTCTGAATGAGCCAGCGTGACAAGATGGGCAGCGCCAGCCATGCTCCCAAACTCCATACAGGTGGCACCAAAGGGACAGTCGACATACCCACAGTGGTGCAGCGATGGGGAGTTGTGTCGGATGGCCCAGAAGGCATCGTGTTCCGAGTTTTCACGGCCACACTCCTCGTGTTCCCAGAGGAACTGGCCAGAGACGTGTGTAGAGGCGTTGCATCTCCGAACCGCGACCTCTTGACCACTGGCGAAAGGGGGCGTCGTGGGTGAGAATGAGGAGGCAGTGCGTCGCTCATCGTCAACCCGCGAGCCTTGCAACTCGGAGGAAAGGGAAATTGCTCTTTTATGAAAAAGTGGGTGCCGCCGGCCATTGGACCAGCAGCGGAACAGAAGAAACAAAAACTGTGGATTCTCCACCCGGCCCTCCGCCGGGGGAAGGAGTGGTGCTGTTTCCGCCAGCTCCTGAAGAGCAGTCTCCCACATCTCCGAGTTGCCCGTGTCAGGGCCGCTTAGTCATCTTCCTAGAGGACTTCGCAGCCGGAAGTGACACAGGGGGCGCTGCTCTCTTGCACGGGGCTCAACGCGCCGGCCTTGAAGAACTCTCAGCGCGGGGCGGAGCTGGCGTGGAGGACACAGGGGGGCGCCCACGGTGACGAGCAGGCTGAGGCACTGCCCGCAACGGAATGGTGGCAACCGGAGGATCACGTCGGGGCGAGATATGCTGTATTGCCTCAGTCTGCTGTTGTTCTGTCAGGAACTGCTGGGCACAGCCCCTGACAGCGTCGCCACACAGGACAGCCTGGGAGATGGGAGCGTCGAGAAAGTGCACCTTGTCAACGTCTCTCATACAGACCAGGCTGAACCAGAAACGGCACTACTGGACCACCAGTGTGGACACCACCTTCCCGAGGGACTGCGTCGTGACTTCCATCGCCGTGCGCAGCTCCTGCATCAACCTCGGGTTGGTTCTACCCTCGTGCATCTACCCTTGGCTTGGTGAATTTGCAGGATAGCCATGGCATGCAGGGCAGAGGCAGCTTGGCCCGCAGCACTGTAAGCCTTGGCAGCGAGAGCGGCCGACAGCTTACAGGCCTTAGGTGAGAGGCACGGACTATTCCTCCCAGTGGCGGGGTTTTGCGGACACAAGTGCACCTCAATCGCACTCTCCTGCTGGGAAATGTCGACGCACCCCTAGCTGCCCCGCCATCGAGGGTAGTGAGGACGGAGGAACGAAACGAGCTGCTTCTGGCCGTATAAAGGGGCCATCCACGACTACATCACTTCCCCATGCACATCCGGGAAGAAAGGAACCAGAGCAAAACTCGGTTGTGAGCCGCGCTCTACACCGAGAACCAATCGAACAGCCATGAGCACTCAGGGCTGGGCGGTGCATTCACCTCTATCCTGATGCTCCCAGTTGCCCGGGCAAGCGGGGCTGTCAGCTCTGCGTCCAATTCGACAGTGGCGACAACACCCGAGGGGGGCAGCCCCACCGAATCTTCATCCACAGAGGCTTCGTGCTGTGAACCGTCTCGATCAGGCTCCTGAAGTCTCTCTTCAGCGTCTCTGTCTGCCGCAGCATGGTGTCTTTAACCCCGGCATGAAGCACGACCGCTCTGGGGCTTTTGTCGGCCTTCAGTATCGCAGGTATCTGCGCAGAAACATTTAAAACACGAGCACCAGGCGATGCTAACGGGCTATAAGCTAATAGTGTACCCGAGGGATCAATATAAAAGTAGTGATAATGAGGCGCTCTGATTGTTTTTGTTGTAGAATACGATAGAGGATATATTCACATGTTATAGAAACGGAAAAGATGGTGTATAAAATTTATTTTGAAGATAAAAAATAGTCGATAAAAAGAATATAGTGACGGAGCTCAAACGCAGTACAATATCATTATGGTATATTTCTTCACTCATGGCATGGGATGCTAAAAAACAGCTTATATGTTAGCGTTTAACATAGATGTTAAAAGCACAAATGGCACACAAGAACATGTCCTGGCCCAAAAGATCAGTACGACTGCATCATTATTTTTATGACAAATTCATTTTTACACTCATGAACTGTTGGCGCCTTGGTATCAGGTTAAGTCCCCTGTTTGTCCTGAAAAGTTGGTTAGAAGGTGTTGCGACCTGATTTATGGTTCCTCCTACCCTTGTATAGTTGAATGGCACTGTGGGGGTGAAGTGGATCTGGGTCGGGGGTGGAACTGACAAACAGTACAGTAAACACTGTATTCTGTACTGTATGATTTGAGATGAAAGGCCCAATCACTACTGAGACCCAATACAGATGGATGTTTAGATAAAATAGGGTGAGAGGGTGCACTGTGTTTGGACTATGGGAACACAGGAACTCGTGGTCTGAAAGCGTGCGCTGGTCCTTTGGGTACGGTACAACAGTGGCCAGGGAAAATAAACTCTCTGCCCAAGCAAAGGAAATTCTCATGCCATTAGAAGGATGGGCTGGCCCCCATCAGGGACTTCCAATCTCTGAGTCATTAATGCGTCTCACACAGGAATATGCCTCAAGGCTGCCCACGCTGTCTCTGCTTTGACCTCAGCACACATGAATCTTCCCAGTCTTACATATTTGTTAGTGTTACTCTACACAAACACATCCTAAATACCCAATTCCACACCCACACATCCGATCGCACCACAAACATCTTGTACTATCACATCCTGGTCTGTTTGACATTTTGATGTTGTCAACCCTTGATAATCTCATAAATGACCTCTTTCTGTGTCATTGCTCACTGAGAGTCATTCAGTGCTATACACAGTGTGTGCTGTACAGTTAAACTCATTTCACACATTTTGCTGTGACTAATTCCTTACACACTTCACCTACGACTTTTCTCACAGTGAACATCCTGCTTCTTCCAGAGACTAAAAATAGAGGACGGTGGCTTGGTATTAGAAAGTAAAAATCCCATTCATTTTCTCCAAAGAAAAAGTGATTTTTAACAATCTTGTATAAACCTTTCAAGACACAGGCACCAATCAGAGAAGTCTCATTTACCATAATAACCCAACAACCCCCTTAAGAGACCTCCCAGTCCCCCTAGAATCTAAAAATACCTATGTATTTGTACATAGTTTAATATGTTGCAATAAAC
This sequence comes from Carassius carassius, assembly GCF_963082965.1. Lineage (NCBI taxonomy): Eukaryota > Metazoa > Chordata > Actinopteri > Cypriniformes > Cyprinidae > Carassius > Carassius carassius. The sequence goes on along the minus strand of NC_081759.1, from coordinate 14,951,717 downwards.
TTCAAATGTATAGCATTTTATAGTCTTTATCAGCACTGTACATTGTATCTTATTCATTGTAATTTTTACAGGTTTAATACAATTTAAAGTATACCCCAAAATTGAAATTGTGTTATCATGCACTCACCACATGTCAGTCCAAGCCATAATTAATTTCTTTTCTCAGTGGAACACAGAAAGAATATCCAAGCTGCTCTTTTCTACATAACCTTCCTTTGGTTATATAAATATGAAATTCAAGCTAAGAAAATCCTTTCATCCAACCAAAGCTCTGAAATCTTTATATGGAAATTGTGGTGCCACACAAATTTGAAGAACCAATGGCATTTACTATCATTAATTCAAACTTGTCATGACTCACTTACTTTTTCCACAGCTCTATGTGATTTTTTAATGGGATGTGTTCAATAAAGACATGAATGAGCATAACTGTTTGTGTATTGTGTCTTTCTATACTTATACTTGATGAAGATCTTATGACATTTTATGACCAATTCATGCAGAAAACCAACCAATTCAAATAAAAATAAATAAAATTTCAAAGTTGTTTCCTCCATGAGTCTTAACTGAGATCTCTATTATATCTCCTTTATGAGCAATCTCTCACCAATCATTTGTTTTTCCTCTGGGTGTTTGTGCACGTGTGTGAATGAAGCAGAGACAGTGTCAGAGGCTGCAGCAGTCAGACTGCATCACACTCAGTTGAAGCACAAGAGCTGCTGAGAGGAGCTCTCCTGCTTCAAAGCCACATTAGGTAAATGTCACTTCACCAGTGCAACTCTGTCATAGGGAAACATTGTGCACTTGAGTGTATATGTCCATGTGCATGCTTGTGTGTGTTGTGACTCTTTGTACATTTGCGTAGTGTGCAGCTCCAGCTGTTCTGCATGAGATGACTTACTGCATCAATCTTAAAACATTTAAAAAGCCTGTGGCTAATTACTTGACTTCAAAAGACTGCAGAGACTAATTTATTGTTAAACTACCAGAACACAGTTTATGATACAGTTAATGATGATTAATTTGAGGAAGTATGAATCGGAATGTTTTTAGTCATGTGATTTCTGTGAATGTAGATTATATTAATGGATCTTCACACAGTGACTGTAGCTGTCACATGCTGCAGTGTTTGCCAATGGCTCTCTGGTGAATGTGTCAGGTTAGGTGACACTCTCTTCTGTTAGTGTGCTGTATCAGCTGATGCTTGAGAACAAGCTACTTTCACAGAAACAAACACCATAATGTTTGAAAATGTAATTGTTTGAAATATTACATATATATTTAGGTATAAAGGTTTCACAGGGAGGACCCCTGATGATGACTTTGTCAAGGACAATATTTTCTTAAAATATAAGATAATGTGACCCTTTTATGACAAGAAAAGGTTATATCAGGTAGCAAAATGTCAAATAATGCAACAAAATAAATTAATAATTAAAGATTTTTTTGTACTTTGAAATACACATGATTATTTTGTATTATTTATATAGTTTAAGATTAATGCTACAACTGTTTACTAGATGGATACACCACAACATTTTAATAGTCATAACATTTTTTTTGTACTTCTGGTTAAAAATGAGCTCATTATAAGATCAAGGTCATGATGACATAACTATTTTTATTATATAATGTGCAATATGGAGTACACTAATTTCCCTTTCTTTCAGACACTCTCAAAGTCACGTCGGATGACCTACAAATTGGGATATCACTTCGATACATCAACTTCAAGTGTAAACTAAATAAGCCAATATACATTGGCATGCAATTATTGCATTCAGCTGCAGCTGATCACAGTGAGAGTATAAGAAGGTAGCAGGTGCAATGCATACCAGCTTCAGACCCACTTCAGGCTGCACTACCCCTCTGTTGTGCTGCAAACGGCCAGTCCACTTTGCGCCTCAGTGCTAAAAGAAAATTTTCCTGAAAGAGCAATTTCTCTAAAAGAGCTTACATGTTTCAGCAGTGCGTGTCTGGGCATTAAACACACTGAGGTGGCGTTCGCGGATGAGTCATGTTCCCATTGCAGGATGTTGACCATCTCGGAGCTGCTAGCCAAGCTCCATTTCCTCCAGGGGGGCGGTGCACAGATGCCTCTGCCACAATCTAGTGTTCGTCCTGGTGGCTGCCAAGGAAGGGCAATTCCCAGAAGTAGCATGGGCGGTTTGAGGATTACAGTGGTTGCAAACCCCTCAGGGAACCAACCCTTGGGGGCCCACCACTCTTCTAGCACCTCCGATCCAATTTAGCAGCCAATGGAATGCGCAGGGCCTTCTTCAAAAAGCATAGCAGCGGTATCCTGCAGGGCACCTCCCGATGACCAGATGTCTATCGCTGCATCAGAGATAGAGCCTGAATCGGATCCAGAGATGACAGCTATGCTTTCCTGGGCTGCCGTGAAGGTAGGGCTCTAGTGGAAACCTCCACCATGTCCTGAGTCTTTCGCTGGTTCTCAGCACCCCGCCCTGGGGTCTTTCTTTCCGGTGCATGATGAGCTCACCAGGTCATGGATGGCACTTTTTACTGCCAGAAACTGGCCGGTGGGCTCCTCCTTCCTTACCACCCTTGACAGTGGTGCAGCGAGGGGGTACATGGGGGTCCCTCTGGTGAAGTGGTCGGTTGCGATGCAGGTGAACTGTGCCTCCCCTTCAGGGTCTGTAGGTACGCGTCTGGTCTGTCCGGTCAAGCTTATACGGCCTGTGGAGAAGATGCCTCTGCCTTTTTGGGGGATGGTGAGGGCACCTCACCTCAAAATCTCAATGTCAGAGCGGTTTCTCGGACAGCGACTGTTGCAAACATCAACCGACAAGGTTTTCTGTGCTCCCATCACATGTCGCAACTCGCCTACCTTGGTTCTGAGGTCACTTCATGCCATTCACATTTCGGGCCTGTTCAACCGTACATTTGACGAGCTGTCTCGAGCTATGCTCTTGGGAGAGTGGCGACTCCATCCCCGTACACTGTCCAGCTGATTTGGAGACGTCTTCGAGCCGCTCAGGTAGACCTGTTTTCCTCTCCAGAGACCTATCACTGCCAGTTGTTCTACTCCCTGACCAAGGGAACACTCAGCACAGACGCACTTGCACACAGCTGGCATCTGGGCGTGCTCAAGTATGCATTTCCCCCTTCTCGCACAGACGCTGTGTAAGGTCAGGTAGGGCGAGGAGTACGTCTTGCTTGTGGCATATTGGCCCACTTGGACCTGGTTCCCCAAGCTAGTGCTCCTCACAACAGAGGAAGGATCTACTGATTTAGAGATGGGGCACCCTGTGGCACCAGCATCCAGACCTCTGAGGCGGAGTTTTTATGTGTCTCCAGGCATGCTGTGATTTACACGGATGCCTCCATCACCGGCTGGGGGGCCACGTACAACAGGCACGCAGGGTTGGGGTATGGACGGGCCCCCATCTGCATTGGCATATCAATTGCCTAGAGTTGTTAGTGTTAGTTGTTAGTGTCACTTCGGTGAGCGCACCATCTACGAGACACGCTTACACCTTGAAATGGAACCTGTTTGTTGAGTGGTGTTCTTCTCGTTGAGAAGACCGCCAGAGATGCCTGATTAGAATCATGCATTCCTTTTTACAGCAAAGGCTGGAGCGAAGGCTTTCTTCCTCCACCCTCAAAGTCCAGGTTGCTTTTATTGCTGCGTACCATGACCCTGTACAAGGGAAGCCAAGGGCCCCCTCTACACCCTCTTGGGACCTGTCACTAGTGCTTATATCAATGCAACAGGGCCCGTTTGAGCCTTTGCAATCAATCGAGCTAAAGTCTCTTTCAACAAAAACTCTGCTCCTGCTTACACTGGCCTCCATCAAGAAGGTAGGAGACCTGCAAGCATTTTCGGTTGATGATTTGTGCCTAGAGTTTGGGCCGGCTGACTCCCAGGTAATCCTAAGGCCCTGACCTGGCTATGTGTCAGAGGTTCCCACTACTCCCTTCAGGAGGTGGCAGACCCATCTCTAGATTTGCACTGTCCCGTCCAAGCCCTGAAATGCTATGTAGACCGGACACAAAGCTTTAGGACCTCAGTTCAGCTCTTTGTCTTTTACGGAGGCTGGCAGAAGGGGAAGGCCGTCACTAAGCATAGGATGGCTCTCTGGATTGTGGATGCCATCACCCTGGTTTATCAGGCACAGGGTGTGCCCTCCCCTTTCAGGTTGCAAGCTCACTCAACTAGAAGTGTTGCATCCTCCTGAGTGCAGGGTTCCATATATGAGACCTAAGTGGATCCCATATGTGTAAAGGCTAGTAGGATTGTTGGTATTCCATCTCCTAAATTATCAAGCACATATAATTCTAAATGATCCAGATCAAGCACTCCATTGGTATTTCATTTCCATTCCATCTGGCTGTGGTATGGACTACTTATGTGTAGGAGGACTAACAATAGTAAGGGTTTTGTTCCTACAGCTATACATGCTTTAAACACATAGGAAATCAGCCATCATCTTATGCTCCTGCATTTGTTGTGTGATTCTTTTTTTTATGGATTGTGACAAGTTTATACAGTATGTGATGTGTAGTTCTCACTGTGTTATATGCAGATCATCTGTGAAAATGAGAACATAAACAATTATCTGAAATCATCTACATCTAAAAAAACAGATTCAGTGTTTCTCAAAATGAATAAAAATCAACTACATTTCAACTTTTTTATATTAAAATGAACAAGAAATCAGTTGAGGCGACTGAGACTCCACCCACTCTAAAGCGGTATTAAACTGCAGTGGAAATGCAAACTGAGCATTGCCGTACTATACTGAGCCGTACCAAGCTGACCATGCAGTGGAAAAGCACCAAAAGTAACTTTAGTAAAAAGTTAAATTAGCTACTGTATTTGGAGAGTAATACTATATTGTAATATATAAAAGTAACTTTCTACAACAGTGCTTTTGGCTCGAAATAACTCACTTTCAAGTATGTCAGCTTATTCTACTAACCATAACCTCAGTCTGCTAAAACTCTACTACAGTAATACTCTAATGAGAGTTGATTGACCTGAAATTGCAAAGCTGCAGCAGAATGTCTAAATAGGACCATCAAAATGAAGTGTAACAGTATTCTATTATGAATATAGCTCATTCATTTATTCTGTTTTATTAATGTCATGATAAACTTGTGTTTGTCTTTGCATTTCTTATTGTGTGGTTGTAGCATCAAGGAGTGTCATAAAACCACTGTCCGTATGTACGCAGAGGCCATGCATGGGATGGTCATGTCACTTCACAGCAGACAAAAAAACTTTCTGTCCTTATGCCTAGTCTCTGATCTCATCTCATGTAATGAAGCATCTCAACTCTTGCACCGTGCGTTAACCTAAATTTGACATCTCTCCTAGACCCACAGCCTCTTCCGTGCTGTTCTCGTTACTGCGGATCTCTGGTAGGATGTAGTGTGTAATTGGATACAGATGTTGCCATGGTGACTCTCGCTAGACTGTTGTTTTATCCTAGGCAAAGCACTTTTCTACATACCAGCCTGACCTCCCTTTGAAACACTCTCAAAATTACATGCCTTTGTAGCATTTTATGGGGTCTTCTGATGTGCAGTGACCAAGACAGAAAGGTGAAGTCATTTTTGGTGGGGGCTACACCAGGTGTAATCGTAGGTCTCGCCCCCCTCCTTTTTGTAATAATTGAAAAGTTAATACAGCTAATGCACATATTATTAATGTTTATAGGTTGCTTATGCTGGGACACTTCACATATCCTGTGTCTGGAAACATGTTTGTAATGCTTGCAGTCAAGACTGAAGGAAAATATGAAAACAATAAGCTATTAGCTTTAGCTATAAGCTGTTACCAAAGCATTATATGCATTTAAATTATACTTGTGTACAGTTTTAGCATTAGCTTTTTAGCAGTTTTAAAACTGGTCGCACTACCAACTTATTTAAAGTTTAAGTAACTTAACAGCATCTGAATCATTTTCAAAAGACTATAGATTTTCCAATAACAAAATATTATTTTGTATATCAAACATTGTTTTGTTACACTGTATTGCGCAACCACATAGTCGAGGGAATAATCAAATCAGTAAGCTCAAAATATATCTGTAAAGCATTGTGTTTCATTTGCTGTGTCCATATCAGATAAACATCTTGAAAAGAACAGATTCACGCACATTGTAAATCACAAACGTTGCAAAAACATCTGCTGAATGTCATTCTAACATAAGACAGAAGTGTTTCAGAAATGTATTGCATATGAAGGCTGAAATACACTACAAAATTTTTGCCCTGATTTTCTACCGATCTTGAGCTGACAGATTTAATAGAAAATCATGTAGCGTTTGATGGTCACAGACTCTGATTTCTGTTTAATTTTTTTGCTTCAGACTATGATTCCATCCATTCGAAGGATATCAAACATGTTTGAAATTTTGAGCCGATTTTAGAACACATATTTTTTTAACATATGTCACGCATCTCTTAGGAACAAGGCACACGTTTCTGAATGAGTTTGTTGTGATCTGAACAACTTTATAATCTGCACGTGTGTGATCCTCAGTCCGAATAGTGTATGATGGCCAACTTTTGCTTTGTGACTATTACTAAGAGTAAGTATTTTAGGATCTGTTCAGTTTTTGAAAAATTGGCGACTCTAGTGTATTCCAGCCTTAAGAAAACTAAAAATGACATCTTCCAGATTAAAATGCACACAAAGAATAGACACGTCTAGGTGAAATGTGCTGTCTGGGAAAAACAATCTTCTATAATGTCCTCTCACTTTTTTGAATAGTCCATAACACCGTATAGAATATGTTTGTTTTGCTTATTATGGTAGCTAGCTGTATTTTGGAACATTGATGAGGGTTTTAAGATAGTCTTAGAAAAAGTACTTAACATTAATTTCCATAAAAAGAAATAATAACACTATTAGTTACTTTTTGTGGGTAACGCATTGTAATGCATTAATTTTAAAAGTAACTTACCCTAACATTGCCAGCTACCATGTTCCCAAACACATCAGCCAGCCTAAGCTTGATTTTCTTGGAGATATGACTACCATACTGGCTGGCACTGAACTATATTACAGCTCGGGCACCAGTATAGTCGGGCCACAGCTGTCGCACATGACCCTTGAGTGTGGAAAGATCTGTGGAATTAACGTGGGTACTTAAAGGTATAGTTGATTTTAGTTTGCCTAATTTAAAGTGAGTAGCTTGTATCTTGGCAAGCAACAATTAGCTTCCTTAACACTGTTTTTGTAGGTCTGTGATTGGGTGAAATGCAGCGTGACAATAAGTATGTAAATCATGGAGAGGCAATCCTAGATTACTACCTCATGGGGGTGACACTGTTGTATAATTACAGCAATAACATCAACTCCTGCCAAGGTGCCTTAGTACATTCAGTGTGTGTGAATGCATGCACTCATTCCCAGTTGTACAAACTGATGTCATCTTCAGAGCAGACAGCCGAACAGTCATTATAACTCTTCACTATCATCATGTCACCTCAAGGTCTTCCAACCTCCTCTTGTTCTTTCTGGAGAAAGCGTCTGTAATACTGAGGAAGTATGACGGGAAATATTCGAGCTGTTCATGCCAGACTGGTGAGAGAGGTGTTGTAATAATGTACAATATGTGAAAAAGAATGTGTTTTTCGAACAACCTACTGTAGTATGAGAGCCTGGTCTAGTACACCCCCAAAACAAAATCAAGACTGTGAAAGAAAGAGGAAACTCTCTTTTAAGAGTTTTTGTTTTCTTTACCATTGACATTGACCCTTAGCTTAAACGGACTTATAATAGAAAGTAAGTGTAACTCTTTAGCATTGGGACCAATTCTCACAATTAACTAGTTGCTTATTAGCATGACTGTTATTAACATATTGGCTGTTTATAAAGCACTTATTCTGCAGTACCATATTCTACATCCCTAATCCTACCCAATACCTTAACTTAACAACTGCTTATTACTAACTATTAATAAGCAGCAATTGGGAGATTATTGAGGCAAAAGTCATAATTAATGGTGAGAAATGGACCTTAAAATAAAGTGTGACCAAATTAAAAATAGTAGAAATTAAATTTAGTATGTAAAATGTTCTATAAGCTAAGAATTTTTTTTTCTAAAATATTATTTGAGGAACTATTTAAAATGGTTCTATAGCATTGCTGCAAAAGCAAGGAAAATCTTTTTATTTATTTATTTTTATTTTTTTAAGCATTGAAACCTTCCATGTCCCGTGACACTGATAATACCCAAGATGTTGATATGGTTGCCAGACATAAGCAACTTAGTCTTTTAATTTCATGAAATTTAATCAGATTTGCTTTTTTTATTTTTCTGTGGTGTAGACTGAAGGAATGTTTCATTTACATATAGACAGCGATGTCTGGAAGATGAAAGCAGACTGAAGGATTTTGCAGTGATAAAAGCAAGTGAATGAGAGCAAGTGACTTGGAGGGAATTGGTCTATGTTCACAGTCATGGACTATTTCCCATCCGAGGGTTCAGGGGGTCAGCGTTTTTAACAGAGACTTGTTGTGAGCGCACGAGGAGCAGCGTGAAACAGGGACACTGGCCATTTATCACTACACCAGCCAGACACAGTCAGAGGAGCCACTACTGAAATACTGTGTAATTTTATGGGGCGCACAGGATGTGTTGCAGATTCGACTCCAGTTCTTCTAACATACTGCTTTGTCTAGAGCAAAAGCTCCATGAGGTTGCCACTTCTCTTTCACCCATGTTCCGAGAGGTGTGGAAAGCTCTTACACTTGAAGCAATCACTCTTGCAGTGAAGATATTGTGAAGAAATCACAGGTGTGAACTGAGGCTGGATCGAGTATATTTTTTCAATAGTGTCTGTGTGACAAACTATTAGAGCAAGGCTACTGTGGGACTGATCCATTAATGAAAGAATGGTTTTCCAAAATATACAGTATTTGGGAGGTAATGCATTTTTTTCAGATATTTCTTACCCAAATGATATATCAACAGAATGTTAAAATACTATTTGATATTGCTTCTAGTTCATTTGTATCACTGGAAATATAAAAGTCAAGTTAATCACAATGGATACCAGCATTTAATCTGCATATTCTGTGCATACAGAACATTCACATACTGTGCAAAGTATGCATGGTAGTAGTATATTCCAAACATAAGTTAACTTCCACACTAAAAAATGCGAGGTTAAATACAACCCAGTGCTGGGTAAAATATGAAGAAACCCAGTGATTGGGTTGTTTTAACCCAGTGGTTGGGTTACTGCCCAGAAGATTTGGTTCACTGATCTATAAAAGAGAAATGGATAGCTCATGACATCCATCATGAAAGTGGAACTGCTTTGCCGCCATATTGGTATTGCCCACTATTCCTATACATTCCATTAAATTAGGAATTTAATGAGAAAACATCACCTAACAAGTCAGCGTTTTTAAATCTTAAGTATCTCTGTACAATCTTACAATGCAAACACCCTAGGCATGGTTATTTGTTTAATGTTGGGAATTTCCTCTGCTTAATAAAAAGGTATGTTCATATACAGTACAGTACAATAGGGAGCATCAGATGGACGAGATCCTCAACATACAGTATATATAACAAATGACAAAGTGCTCATTCTGAAATTTGAATAAAGATTTATACTTTATACATGTACCTTAATTTGCCTTGTACAGTTATTCATTGTTAATGTAATTTTGTTATAGTGTTTTTATTCATACAGTAGGCTAACTGCAAATGATTTTGTTAACAGCATTCATTTTGAAGCAGGTAATGATTTAAACGGTGGTTAAATTAATTATGAATTTAAATTAAATTAATTATGAATTTAACATATATACATAACATTTTACATGGAAACGGTAAGGGTAGTAAAACGCTCGATCGGAGAGTCTGAAATAGACTCTATGTTGCTCAGTTGGGACATTAAAGATATACACATCATAACTACATACATTACAGACTTAAAGACATGAAGCTTTATTTCCAAGATGATTCATGGTAAGGTTTTCATTTCAGTAAAACATAGAGCAATATAGTAACAGAGGCTTGTATAATGTTATTCATTGTATATTCAACTAAAACTTCTGATACTTATACTATGTTTATGTTTAAAGAAATTGGCTATATTTTGTGTTGGATCAGTTAATTATTCCAGTAAAGCAGGAGAAGACACACCCACTGATTTAAATATATAGCTTATCCTGTCAAAGGTGAATTTACAAATATGTGTCATAAAAACTAGTCCCGTGTGTCTGATTTGCTTTAAATCGAGTGATTTTAGGTCAGCGGTTTGGCTGTTACTCAGTGGTGCTCTCTGCCAGTAGGGAATAGTAAGATGGTGGCTCGAACACTTCCGGTGGCTTCACTTCCTGTTGACAGTTTAGAATGGAAGTGATCCAGTCATTATATATAGACCAGTGGTTGGGTTAAACAACCCAATCACTGGGTTTGTCCATATTTTACCCAGAACCTAGTTGTATTTAACCCAGCAAGGTCAGTTTACACCAAGGATGGTTTGATATACTAATGATAACAATAAAGATAAAGTTAAAAATTCCACACCATAACTATAACGATAATGGCATAGAGGAGCAATATTGTTTCAGTCATTTTAAGAAAGAGCTTTAGCATTTATAGCTGCATATGACATACAACTGCAGCGCGCACTTGTATTCTGTACAACAGAATGTTGTTGTGCGTTGATGTGAACGCTACAGTAATGTAGTTATTGTTAAGGTTATCATTCTTGTTGTGAACTGACCTGAACTCAAGTGTTAACAGAACCTGTGCTTTTATTTCCTCTCAATTAAGTTTTTTTTTCTGACCCCTTAGAAGGATGGCTAGTTTCAGCTCAGGGACAGCTGCAGAATGAGACTACTGAGTCAAACTATTACCTTCTGGTCCATTGTTCCTCACAAAGGCTCTCTGTGTGGACCTGTGGTTCCAGATCACACCTGCACATCCAGGTGAAAGACCGGAGAGGGAACTTAATAGTAACTTGGATAAAAGCTTCACTGTTCTCACAGGCATTGTGCCTGATGCTCATTGTTAGCATCCCACATAAAGCACATAAAATGTTATGCCATTCCAGTGGTGCATCTGTGAATATTCTTCTCTGATGAATACAAAATAGGGAAATATATTTGTTTCTTATGTACTGGCCAAAATACTGCTTTTAATTTTTATTCTCTTTATTCCACCACCTACAGAACAGTTTTTCTTCTCTCCCCCTCTTTTTGTTTGCCCTCACTTCTGCAGCACATCACAGGCTATGTGAACTGACTGCTCTCATCCTCAGGCAGGATGAGGAAACAGACCTCCTAAACCATTAGAACATATGCTTTCAACCTTCTCTGTCTCTCTCTCTAGCGTGATCTTTTACCCTCTCGCCTGCTCTCCTCTCTTCACACACCTTAAACCAAAAAGCATTTGCTCTATTTCCTGTTAATTGCTGCAGGCACAAACTACACAGCACTTTGGTTATAAACCAAGGGCTCAGTAGTGCACTCGTTGCTGAATTAGACCTGCCTGACATGTGCCTTAGCCTGGGTTGAGTTAGAAATACTGCAAGAAACAATAGCTATGGAATATAATACAAAGTGCTGATGTTGGCTGTGAATATTAGCAAATGTACTGATACATGATGATGTTTAATGGTGATGGCTAACATACATATTACTTTTATTATTGCAAAAAATAAAAAATAAATAAATTAAAAAAAATTCTGCAATGCATTGCGACACAATAAAAACATCTTAAAGAGAAATACAATTCTGTCATCATTTACTCACTCTCATAGTGTATACATTGTATACATTTTTTTCTTCTTCTGTTGAACAAAAAAAGAAGGTATTTTGGAAAATGTTGGTATCCAAACAGTTTATGGTAGCCATTTACTTCCATAGTATTCCATAGTAGGTCAATGGCTACCAGCGAATGAGTACATGCAGAAGTTTAATTTTTGGGTGAGCTATCCCTTTCGCAACAACATAACATGCCCTAGCAACTTCCAAAAAAAAAAAAAAAAAAAAAACACAGCAACTACATACAATATGGTAAAAAAAAGAAAATCTAGAAAACCATAGAATCTGCATAGCAATGCTAGCTAAGAACCTCAAACACATAACAAATTGCAAAAAATAAATAAAAAAACACAAAAAATTACAAAATGCTAAAAAATACTCATAACACTCTAGACACCACATAGCAACACAGTAACAAACATCCAAAACACCCTTATAACTAGCAATTTGTTAAAACCACTCTGAAATTCATAGCACCCACATAGCATAATGCTAAAAAAATAAAAATAAAATAAAAAATCTAGCAACTGCATAACAACATGCTAAAAACACTCATAACATGCTGCAAACCACATAAAAACACTTTCAGAAGACCCATCCAACTAGCAATTTGCTAAAACCTCTCGTCCTGCTGAAAAAAAAACAAAAAAAACAACAACAACAATATAACATCACAGAAAACTCAAATGGTTTCCACTAAAAATACCATAAAAAAGTACCCTTTAAAACCATAAAAAAATGACCACCAATAGAAGGTGACCAATTACCATTAGAGACCAACAGGGTCCATTATAATATTGTGACGGTTTTTATTTATTTATTTATTTATTTTCAGCAGCAGAACTTTATAGCAACCTCCCAGAATACCATAGCAAATGCATAGCAACTTTGCATCTTGTTATTTTTAAATACTTTGGTAACACTTAAGTATAGGGACAAATTTACTCTATTAACTAGTTGCTTATTATCATGCCTATTATTAACATAGTGGCTGTTTATTAGTACTAATAAAGCACATATTCAGCATGGACATACATCCCCAATTATACCCAATACCTAAACTTAACAACTACTTTACTAACTATTAAGAAGCCGCAAATAAAGTGTTTACTGAGGTAAAAGTCGTAGTTTGTTAATTGGACCATAAAATAAAATGTGTCCAGTACTTTTAATGTCTCCTTACTTAACTTGTCAATCCAGCAAATGGTCAACAAACACACTTAAATCTCAGGAAGAATTGCAACAATTGGTCTGAAAGCTTTAGCATTTCATGGGCTTGCTCATTCTAGGTTTGCTCTCTGAAACCCTCGTCTGCAGCTTGTCAGCTCCTGTTTTCTAACATGTCTGTCTGGCTAAACACTGACTCTTTAACTGTTGTGATGTTGTCATCTGGTGCTTTGTCTACAGGCGCAGGTTGAGTTTTACTCTGCTCAGTTGCTGTCAGGATGCCAGCTGTTCCACTGGCTACTTCAGAGAGATGACATGAGGGTTAAACCTCCCATTACTATATTACTTTTGTGTAATTTTAACATGCCTCAGTAGAGGCACTGTCATCCAAAGACCAGAAAACCAGAGCTTTGAACACTAAATTAAAGACTTTTTGAGATTTGGTTTAATGAACTTGAAATAAAAATGGTACACCCATGGGCAGCAGTTTACAGCATTCATCGTGATACATACATATTTACTGTAATATATTTTATTTACGGAACTGTGCAATTAAAACAAATAAAGTAAACTTTCAAGAGGATAGACGTCTTTTCCTCTTGGTGTTTTCAAACATTTGTAAAAGAGGCTGCTTGGTCACGCACAGTTGCAGTGTTTTGGTCCAGTGGCTCAGTTAAACAGTCTTAAACTTTGGAATCCAGTTGAAGTGGAGGAGGATATATCACCATGTTGCAACATAAAGTGGTCACCAGCCTGTTTCACCTCATAAATACTGTAATGCACAAATGTTTGTCTATTGAGAGAACTCTACAATTAGAGAAGCAATAAACAATGTATGCTCTTCTATTTATGATTGAATGACTTCTAATATGTGTATATATTTTAGGAATATCAAAGCAAAACTATTCACACCTTAAGAAGACAGTTATCCAAGCATTCTCTCTCCATCTCGTTCTCTCTGTTCCCAGTGGGGGTGTTGTTTATAGAGCATTATAATTTATAACTGTACCGAGTGGATTTAATTTTGGTGCTGAGCCTCGCCAGCAGGGCGCCAGGCTGCAATCAGAGGAATCAGCTCACTGTGAGTCCTGCTGAATGGAAAGTATTATCATAGGCCACAAACGGACACTGTTTCCCCTCAAACAGTTCCCCGGACGCTTCCCTGAGTGTGCTTCTCTTTCATTCATCTTCTCTGTTAGTAACCCCCTCGGCTTCAGTGTAGCCTCAGTTGCCACTCTCTCTTCCTCATTCCTCTAATGCATTGCTCTCGTTGAGCTGTGATGTCCATATAGATGGAGGGAATGTATAGATAATAATAATAAGCAGGACTTGTCACAGCACTGTTGGTTTGAACAACTGGATGTTGTCTATTGAATGTAATGTGCTATGTAGTGAGGTCATGTGGCAACAACATAGGTCATGTGGCAACACATCAGCAGTGCATTAGTATTCCATTTCGAATGTAGCTAAAGGCTGAATGAAGGTACTTGTTGAGAAAACAGGTTTCAGACAGGCTTCCATGGCACCATAAAGTCACATTTCCTTTAGAGATAATTACTGATAATCGGATATTTGATGTTTAAATACAGTGCAAACTTTAAAATGAAAGAAAAAAAGTTTAATGTTTAACTTAAAGAAACAAAGTTGGTATTCGGTATGATTCATTGAGCTACAGTATGCTCTTGATTTGCATTGACAGGATAATCATCATCCTGCACAGTTCTGGATTTTAATGTTGTTATGCCACACTTGCAGCAGTAAGACTTAAGGGCTTTGAATGATTAGATCACTGTTGCCATCTGTGTAGACAGCTGAGCAGAATGGAGTTTAACTGCGCATGGTGTACCATCAAAACAGTGATAAAGAAAGCATGACTGGATGAAAAAATTGTGCATCCGAAATTAAAGCCCTGGCTGGGTTATTATGCGACCTACTCGTGATGTACCAGCGTGATATTTTGTAGTCTTGTGAGATATTGTGAGTTGGTCATACAACCAAACTAACCTTGGATCACCATTTTGTATGAGTTTTTATGTATTTTAAAACAAATTAATATATGGGTCAAAAACTACATTTAAATCTAAATCTTTTTTTTTTTTTTTAAATGTCTTTGCTGTTTTGATCAGTGATTAATTTAATGCATTCTTGCTGAATAAAATTATTCATTTCTTAAATACATATATAATAAAAAATCGGTAACACTATAGATTTGGGAACACGTATTCACTATTAAGAGTTTTCTCTGAACAAACAAACAAAAAAACCTGCTTACAAATAGTTAATTTAGTAAAGTTATATGGGGTAGGATTAAAGGCACTAAAATATGGTCATGCAGAATAAGGTATTAATGTGTGCATTATGAGTACTAATAAACAGCCAATAAGCTAGCCAATATATATTCTAAAAAGCAACTAGTGAGAACTGGTCCTTAAAATGAAGTGTTACCAAAACTTCTGAATGGTAGTGTATAAAGTACTGTATAACAGTATTACAATCATCTGTATTTGTAATGTTACCTTAGTGACCTTTGATTCGTGCAGTTTCCTATAAGTTATGAAACAGAGAGTGTGGAGAGAGTATTTTGTCTTCATTTATTTTCTCTCTCAACTTTCCAAACCTCTGCCCCTCCTCCATCTATCTTTTTGCCCCCAGCACTGTTTTAACCCCACTCTTTTGGGGGAGTTTCTGTCCATAAATCTTGATTTGTTTTGTGCCAGGCTGATTGTCTAGACCTGTATTTTGTCACGGCTTAACAGGAGCCTTGCAATGGTTCAAGATGCCTCCCTTTGGCAGTATGAGGGTCCGTCTTCACAACCCCAAAGCCAAAATAATGATATTTAAACATTGACGGCCATTAGCAAAACCCATGACTCAGGTCCCAGTCCTCCAGCTTTTCGGGGAGGGAGGCGGACAATCTCCAAATCTCCACCATCTCTGTTCTCGTTTTGGCCTGTGGCCTCATAACAAGAATGAAAGGAGGAAGGTTAAAGCAGTTATGGAAATCTTCTACTGGCAAATTTGTAACTTAGATGGTTTTACATGTTGAAAGAGTGAAAAAATGTTGAGGAACTATTGACTCACCACCCTTCCTATATAGCTCACAAAACATTTCTGGTTGATAGGTGTGTCTAAGTGTAAACATTGCTGTAAGACTTTTTAAAGGGGGACTGTGTACCTCCAGAGCAGTGGTTCTCAATGTGGGACCAGGGTCCACTAGGGGGCCTCAGCAAACTTCTAAAAGAGTCGCAGCATGACAATAATAATCTAAAGAAAGAAAACAAGAATAAATATGAAAAAGATAATATCAAGGTGTAGACAGTTTTTTTTTCTTCTTGATCCCTCAACAACTATAGTAGTGTTTTATTAAAGAACATACACTTTAAACACTTTTATTAGCACATATTAATAAAAACTTTTGAAAACAATAAGCTTTGATATAATTGCAGCAGAACACTGCTCTAGTGGCACCAAATGTGAGTGCAAACATAATGATTGTTATCAAAAAGGTTTCTTGAGCACTTTGTTCGTTTGCTTTTGATTGGACAAACAAATAGAGTCAACCACAAACAACAAACAAACAAATAAAGTTTTAAATAAGAGATTATTAGATGGAGTTACAGGAAAGTCCATTTAATTCAATGTGTTACTTGCCATTTATTTGTAACTTTGAAAGTTGAAGTAAATCAAATTTTTGATAGCAATAAGTTGTACATTTTTTTCCCGGAAAACAACCTACCTATATTCAACAGGGATAGGAAAAATACAATAACACACTTCAAATTCACTTTAAAGGTGAAGTGTGTAATAGTGTTTATGTATAAAAACATTTGTAAAAAATTAACATATGTTTGAGCAGGGTTGCCAACTCTCACGCATCTGGCAACCCTGGTTTGAGTGAGTTATAGCTACATATGTGCACTCAAATAGAATATGATAGTTTGAATGTGACAACACACCTGAATAGATAACAATGTATTTAAAGATCAGTATATCAAACACCATGCAAGTTCAATCAAAATTTCCACGTACTAATTTAAATAGGAAGGGATTTAGTAAGGATGCCTATGTATATTCATGGTATGCATACAACACTTTACAACATATACTTCGATGTAACAGCATGCACAGTGATCGGCATGTTTTCTTTTTTTTATGATTATATTTATTATTTTATTAATACTTTGTATTTTCTTCAATAGGCAAACAATAAAATCAATTTATATATGTATATTTAAATTAATATTAATAATAAAGATAATTAAATTAAATGTTAAACATATATGAGGGTAGGAGGAACAACTAGGCCTGCGACTGACATCCAGAGGGGGATATGCTCCATTTGGAGTAAATATAGTCATTTGTTATAGGCCTGACTCAATGTTTTCCTAATGTTTATGTGCCTGCAATACTTTGATGAAGACCTTAAACTGACATCAAGATGACCTCTCCCCAGATGAACAGCCAGCTCTGTGTTGAGGGTTATTTGAAAGTGATTGTGACCCTCTTGTGGACCCCAGAATGCCACACCGCTTCTGTCGCCATAATTAATGGCTCACGTTTCCACAGACTTTGATAAACAACTTTCCTCTCTCTGTTCTTGCACTGGAGAAACCCATAATGGTTGTGGGTTGGACTGAGAATACTTTATGGACTGTGAAAAATAACACTCGCACACCCACAACAAAAGAACACTCTCACAAAATTGATTTTGCTTAACCTTATATATATATATATATATATATATATATATATATATATATATATATATAACCATATATATATATATATATATATGTGTGTGTACAAACTCATGCATTCCTCTGATATATGAATATATTCAAAGTGTTGTAAAAGTATTCATTTATATAAATTGTGTGTCAGTGTGTCATGTGACAGGTTAAAATAAAGTATAGTTAGGTCAAACAGATCTTTGTTAGTGAGCTTTGCATAGGCAGAAAGTAAAATAAGTGCCAGCTAATCGGCCTTCAAGCCCAAACATGAAATATCAGTCAGATCTCACGTCCTTAGTCCGAGAGATTTACAGAGAAAACTCTTGATGCTGTGGCCCTTAATATCGAAGCAGATGTATTAGAATATAATCCAGTAAACTGTAGCCCGGAGAGGAAGAGGGAAAATCACTTTTAAAACGTAAGTGCAACTAATGACCTCTTTTCCCATGGCTAGCTTTAGACGGCACAGTCAACAATCCTAACACTATTCTTTTTGTGATTGATTTTTATTTATTTTTTTATGATAACATTACAAATGTTCGATGACAGCATAAAAACCAATAAAAGAAAAATATCAAAACACACAAAGGACACAAGGAACTTATCACTATTCTGAAGAACTTTTCATATGTAACAATGTCACGAAAGCACTGTGGCAGCATTTTAGATCACATTTCCACAGGGAAAGACTGATAGAAATAAAGAATTTTATTTTGGAATTGAATTAACAATCTTAGGTTGTTCTGCAAGTGTAATTGCAAGTATACTCAGCATATTTACAATATAAATACCCAGAAAGTGGCCCTAGGTGACCAACATTGGATTCAATTAATGTGGTTAATTTCTTTATGGGCAGGAGCATTGTGGGTTTGGGTGGGGCTGCGCTGTGATTGGTCAGTCACATGCGATCCAGTCCACAGATCAAAAGAGAGCACTTGATGAATGACTGGACCGAGAGTGGCAGAGGAGGGAAAGCTTTGCTGCTCCTCGCTTTGAATCATTGATCAAGGTCATTCTCAGTTCATTAATTTCGGCTGGAAAGGGCCTGCCCTCACTTTGTCAAGGTAGACACACATACACACACATACACACACTCACTCAGCGAACAATTCTTGCCCAGTTCTGAGAAACATTCAAAGTTAACTCATGAAAAAGATCAGTGTCGTGCTTAGAAACTGTAAAATCATAAATACATAAAATAAGAGTTGAATATTTTTAACCACTGGTTCTTTTTAAAATGAAATTTAACAACTGTGTTACTTAGAGCGTTGTCACTTGTGTGTGTTCACATGTTCAGTTGTTTTAATGCCAAGATATATCTTTGGATCAATACTTTAACCAACTAGTATAGTTTATTTGGTCTCTCTCTCTCTCCCACCAAGAAACATAAGTATTTTTTTTCCTTGTTTTTTTTGTGGAATCTGCAATTCAAAGCTATAAAGTGTTTTGTTAGGATAAATTGCACAGCCCAGTCAGAGCACAGCTGCATATGAGACATTTATAGATTTCCTTATTGCACACATGACATATTAAAACACACTTAAATCTTGTAACAATTCGTACTCTTTTAACATTTGTCAATGAATCTTTGTCAATAATTGTCTTAAAGGGATAGTTCACACAAAAATGAAAATGATGGGATCATTTATACACCTAATTGTCTTTTTCTGTAATGCACAAAAAGAGATATTTTGAAAAGTAGCAAAGTGTTTGTTGTTTGGACTCCACTGACTTTCATTGTATGGCAAAAACAAAACAAAAAAAATGTAATTTCTTTTCTGTTTCGTAGGAGAAAGGCATACAGATTTGGAACAACTTGAGGGAAATAAATGATCACAAAATGTTCATTTCTGGGTGAATGACTCCTTTACTCTATTTGCACATGAGGTCCACTGTAAACCTATTTTAGCTTTGTTTTTCAGAGAAATTTTCGTTTACCCTTTTTTAAAAATGAAAGTGACGTTAAGACAGTTTACGTAAATTTGCACTAGATAAATCTCTATAATATTTCTGTCACCAGTATCATTTTAATATAGATCATTTAGTGACCTTATTGCCATCAGTGTGTAATTTACTACTAATTCTGTGCATTTCTATGCCCTTTAATTTCACCAGTGATGCACACATTTGTTTTACATACAGAGCCACTATATTCACTATATCAAAAAGCTTTATTTTGCCTTCATAATGATAATGAAGTGTAAACTATCGCTCAAAACATGTAGAAGTGCTGTGCCATGGGCGATGTGAACCTATGAGAACCATAAGGCTGTTTATCTTGGCTGTCGACGATTCTTGAGATTCCCTATCTGTTGTTGTTTTTGTTTGACAGCTGTAGTGTAGCATTAAATATTCAGGGAAAGTTTGCAATTATAATTACTGGGTCAGGGGTCCTCTCACACATGACTTAACAGCATTTGCACCAACAGGGAATCATCTTTAATTTAGACTGCTACTGCCATTATGGTCCCAGGATCTAGGACAAGAGCGAGAGAGCGGATCCTCCGAGGGGTGTTGAAGGTTTCCATGGGTACATGTGCATGTGTTTGGGTTTAGAAACCGGTTTGCTCTGGTGCACTGCTTAGCTGTACTATCTCTGATTGTGGATGTGTGCTTGTGTGTATGCTTTTTATGACTGCTAAACATCCCCTACTTCGGCGCCCGCTGTGTAGATCAGCTTCCAGTTCTAATGCACATTAAGTTGTTCTTTCTTGACATTTCACTCAGTGCGCTCTCGGCCCCAGGCTACCGGCCTGCATAGTAGCAGGCTGTGTTTTTCATTTAATGCTCAGTGCATACAGAGAAACCGAACAGGGGGTAAAACACAAGTTTAGGGGCCAGCGGGTGTCTACTTTTCCGTTTTGGCAGTGGCAAACTGTGACGCATGGGCCTTGTAGCTCATTACAGAAGGAGCCTGGTACTTGTCTCTATAATCAAGGCAGGGCTGCCCAATTCTGTGCCTGCACTGCATGTACAGCGTGGCTCTGGCTTTGTGTTCCCAGTCTCCTTCAAACATTTTATATGTGTTTTCAATAATACTAGCCTGTGAAAGTCTGCCGATCCTTTACCATAAAGTCCTGGAGGGAGTGTGTGAGAGAGAGAGACTGGGAAAGAGTTCATAAAAAGCCAGATCAATGGTGAATGTGTGTGCATGCTACACTTAAAGGTTTTTTTTATATATTTTTATGGTAGAGTACATCTACAGTTTTGTCTTAAATTACAGCATTCAAAGACTACTTTTTAAACTGCCTGTATTAAGTTGCTGCTGTTTAATGCAAACAGCTATAGTGATTGAGTAGTGCTGTTCCAAAATCTAGTGAGATGCCTACCTAGGCAGTATTTTAAGACATCATAAGTCTAACTTACACTGCAACAGATGCCGACAATCACTAGATTACATTATGACACTTCTCAGACATTCCACAATTTGACAAATGCCATTTGAACATCTTCTATCAGTGAAAACTAGCATCAGCCAATGGCAGTAGATGGAGATGAATAACGCACTGATCTGACAAAACAGTCTTTAGCTTATAGACACAGTCTAGATGGAACGACTGCTTTACAAGGTAGGCAAGAGCATTATGCTGCTTTATAAGATTTCTTTTTCTAAGGCAATGTTACTGTACATGTAAATTATATGTAAATCTCAGAATGCACTATGACATGCTCAGTAAAAAGATCTGAGAAATGTCTACTATAAATGCTCATATACTAAAATGAAGTACTGGGCAAGCTAATCAAAAATGTTTAATAGTTTAATAAATAGCTTTGCTATGCAGTAATGCTGATTCCTTATATTAGCAAACACATCAAATAATTAAATCTAGCGAAAATTCTTCCACCATATTTGTATGATATGTCTTGTTACAGTTGTTTTTAGCTTAGCAACATGTAGTTCCCTGTGAAATCAGTCATTATTTTGTTTCCATTTCAGGGAAATGTTGCAATCCTCATTTTGAACATGGAATGACTTTCATAAATATGTTATTGTACTGAGCAAAACCAACAGAATTAAGCACAGTGTGCTCAGATTCATTATTGGAGAATTGGACTTTATTTTAATCTCTCTTTTTACCCCATTTGGAAATTTACTCTTGTCCCGCCCCACCCAGTCTGATGTTAAATATCACAGCCAGTCCCTTCATGACATTATCCAAAACACCGATGACCTTTAAACACAGTCTATTGTCTCCATGCACTCATCAACATTTAAACATCAACAGTTTTTTTAATTGTTTGGATGTGAGTTTGCTGTAAATATCAAGCCTCAAATAAAAGTTTTAAACTTTATATACTGAAACTTTATATACATATGGATATGACAGATGACAGTTATATTCAAATTTGGTCTAAAACGGGAAAGGGGGGCAACTCTTTGGTGGTTATTATGCAAATGAGGATGTATCCTCATCAGGATTCCTTGAAAGCTGTCAGAGTAAATTAGTGATAAACACATCTTTGGCCCCAGCTGTCACCTCTTACTGAGGCGTCTGCCAGACTAGAGTGTATTTGGGCAATGGATGGATGATGTCCCGGCATGACCCTCATGGTCCCCTCAGCACAGCATTGTGGATTAATTTTGCATAGCTTTAAAGGGGTGACACTGGGGGGGGGGGCATTTGAAAGAAGGACAGGGGATCCCTCCATCCATTCATCCATCCACTGTAGACATCTATGATGACATTTCACAAACATTTCACACCAAAATAATGGACCTTTTTCACAACGGCAGTCAGATAGAATGATGTCAAGTTTATTGTTACTCCCATAGATGCTCTATTAGAAACACCCTTGCATTGGCATTAACTAGTGGTTTTGTAATTTGATGCAAAGGTGATAAAATACAAAGTATAGTGTTATAAATGTACATACATATAATAATAATAATAATAAAATATAAAAACTTTTGAGGATTTACAATGGTGATGACTGCTGAAACGCGTCATCACAGTCTTGTGAAAAGGGTCCATAAATAATGAAATATAAACAATAAAAGTAATAACAGTGTATATTTTGCATGACATTATTGACATAATTTTTATGATCATTTAGCACATTTCTCTACCCAAATTCTCACTGACCTCCTGCAGTTGCCAATCTAGCTTAAGTATGTGTGTTTTTGCAAATAATCCCATCAACTCAGTGAAGGAGTTAAGGAAATACATGGCTATTTCACAGCTTTAGATGGTCTTCATCATGCTCTCTTAGACTACACTGAGATGAGCCAGTTCCTTCACTTCTTTACTAGTGCCCAGGCAAATCTTCAAGGAAATCACTCAATAGAAAGAAGGGTGACAGGGATGAGGAAGACTGTGTGTCGGACACATTATTTGAGAACTTATTTCACCCCCTAAGCTATACTGTGGCCAGATTCCCAGCGCTCCTCCCACAGATTACTGTCATGAGGATATTAAAAATATTTGCCAAGAATTCTTCATCCTCTGATGCAAAGGGACATTCAACCACTGACCCATTGAGCTGGGATTTTGACCTTGCCTTAGCCAGTTGTTCAAGCTAGGTTGTTGCACTAAAATAAGCTGTTGTCTGTCTCCACTCATAACTCTTTACATAGCCAGTTAGTATTTATTTTCCTCCCTTCTTAAATTTTCTTTGTTCTTTGGAGGACTAATTACACGCCATCACTATGTTTGCAAAGCTCTGACCACAATAAGGTCCAGCGTTTCTGTCTAAAGTTATATTTTGATCTTTGAAATAAAACAGTTGAAATGTTCTATGAAAACTTTCAGAACTTCTTCCCCAGCGAAGAATGACCACAATGACACAAGGCAGCAAAAACATCTCTATCCAAACATCTGCTTCTGCCTGATGTCAAACATATATAATTAAAGGGATAATTCACCCAAAAATAAAATTCTTTAATTAATTACTCACCATCATGTTGTTCCAAAACCAGTAAGACCTTTGTTTATCTTCTGAACACAAATTAGGATATCTTTGATAAAAATCTGTGAGGTTTCTAACCCTGCATAGACAGCAATGGAACTGAAATGTTCCCAGGCCTAGAAACATATTTTATTCAACAATCTTAAACTTTATTCAATATTATCAATATTATTATTATTAATATAATATTGTGAGACACAACCACCCACAAGAAATATTTGCTAATTACAAGCAAATCTCAGAAAAGGCTGTCACTGGGATGGTAAATTTCCAAAAAGTACACTTTTGTACCTTATTCACTGCTTAAAGATGTATACAGTATTAGTACTGTAATGTAGATATTGATATATGAAGTTTACATACTGTATTAGTACCTTAATGGCACATATGGGTATTAATACCTTTTGAAAGGGTACAGAAAGTATATTTAACTAACAAAGTGTAGCACAGTGGTCATACTATTTTTGGTGGCAAATAAAATAAAATAAAAAAATTATGATGAACAATTTGAGTCTGAATTTACTCATTTATGTTTTCAGAGGCCCTTTGACCCCTGCTTACAACAATCTACATAAAGTATACACTGCAAAACAGAAATGGGAAAGAACTCCAGCCACAAAGAAATGATGGTATATTTGATCCAATGAATACATTTGTTTCTGCATTGCTTATGAGGAATGAGGGAATAAGAGAACTGTGTGGTTGTCTGTGTTCTCTGCTGATTTAACTTCCTCCTCCATATTTCTATTTGTAACCATATATAAACAAACTTCTCTGATCCGTCAACAGCACAAACGAGCTGTCTTTTTAGTAGCCCACTCTTTACCAGGAAATGATCTGTTGTCAGAGATGGGCATGTAGGTAGCATCTGATGTGGATTTTGCTGTCGGTGTGTTAGCATTAATATCACTCATTTATTTCACACACAGTTTAACTGGAAACATATCTGCATTGACTTCAGCAATGTTTCTTTGAAACTCAAAGTTTCAAAATCATCTATTTTTGTTTAGAAGATAAAAACATACACATCACTCGATGTTAGAGGATGGACAGCCTGTAGGAGAATATTCATGTCACTTTTCATCGAAAAAAGTCAATACACATGCATAAGATATTAATAATTTTAGTTTAGTTTTTTTTTTTTTCCTATTTGCAAATTACATAAACCTTAAACTTCAAATTCTTCGCTAATTTTTTTTTTTTTTGAGAAATATATATATTTTTCAGAGAAAATACATCATAAAAATTAAATATACTGTAACACATAAAATACAGTAAATGTGAATTTTATTAATTGCACACACAAAAACACTTGAAATAAGTATACATACAATAAAAGAAAATTATAAAAAATTAAAATAATTTAGAGTTTACACACACGCACGCACATGTGCCAAAGACAGCAAATGTTTTGTTCTGGAAACAACTTCTGGAAAAGTTTTGTGTAGAGGTGATCTGACCAGAAGCTCTGGGCATTCAGGCAATTGCAAACACTCTCACACACAAACGATCACAGAGCCGCGGCAGCTTTAATGAGAGTGTTAGGAATAGACAAAACTATTTTAGGATCTGAAATATGTAATCAACTCCTGAGGCGTTCTGTCATAAGCAAATCCATGCGTATGTATTTTTGAATTCCCTGGTGCACCAAAAACAATAGCAAATGCCTTTGAGAGAGAGGGAAAAAAAGAGTCTTCCAGGAATTTTTGCACTGTCTGTTAAGTTTTCTGTGCAGCTCTATTTACAATATCCATTTCTAGGTTTTAGTTCGAGCATGTAACTTCATTACTGTGCATTTTGGGAGCATGAAACACTAACAGAAAGCTTGTTTTTGGACATGCATTTAAGTTGTTGGGAAACAATGGGTACTGGCTGAGAAACACAAGGTGGAACAAGCCTTGTGCTTTGTGACTGTGTCTGGCCTATTGGACAGATGTTAAAGTGGGATGAAAGCTTGCCATTTTGGTTCCTCACACCACTGTGATTTTAGAAATTATCAATGGTACATGCCGGTTTGTCTCACCACTGAATCTCTCTCACCCGGCATGCTGAATAATAGATATGCTTATAATAAATATTGCAGTAACTCAAATCTATGCATACATTTCACTGTATTTCCAACCTCTTACACAGGAATTTGGTGAACACCAGATTCATTTTTCATTGGTTTGGAGTATTGACAGTCAGTGAGATGTTTTGTGGCGAGTGGCTCAGGGGTCACGGCTGGTGTTGTAGTCAAAGTAGTTTTGTGTCCATAAATAATTTGGCAGCCAGCATGTCAACTACTGCATTGTGTGGTTGTCTCAGAATTTTCTTTTGGAATGCTAATGCCATCATTGCATTACATAGAGATTTGTATTTTTAGTTATTATATATATATTAGTACATCTTTGTAGAATTTTTTTTATTTAGAGGCAGCATCTAGGCCTTTATTGAGAGGCCTTTAAAGACCCAGTTAAATTACTTTAAGAGAACAGTTTTCTTTACTGTGATGATAACGTTCTCCGTTGCAGAATGTTTTTAAATGAGACATATCAAGGGACACATGCCTTATGTGTTTTAAATAGCCACTCATGATTTGCTCCTTGCTTTTAAAAGTTGACATTATGTTTTTTTAGTAGGAGAGCCATTTTATTTTTATAGTGCATTTGATTGGAACGTGAATCATCAGTGTTTTTGGTTTAAGTTTAACTTGCAGGCATAGACTAGATTTTTCAAACCTTTTGATGCCAAGGACCCTCTAAATTCCCTTACCACAATGGTTCCCAAACTTTTTTTTTTTTGGTATTTACAAAACTATATGTATACATGTATATTTATATTCATATAAATGTGTGTGCGTGTGTAGGTTTTATATATATATATATATATATATATATATATATATATATATATATATATATATATATATATATATATATATATATATATATATATTTGTTATATTTGTACACACACACACACACAGACAGACACACACACATACTTGCATTTTTGGTTTACGGGGACTCTACATGTGTAAATGAAAGCTTTAGCCTAAGTTCTGCCAGGAAGACTCAATTACTTCGTCACTAATTACCTTCCTCATTATCCAATCACGTCTTTATACTTTGGTATAAAAGATTGTACTTACACACCTTTGAGTTCACAGATGCCGACGTGATAACAACCTCCACCCTCCCCACCACCACCAGGATGGTCCTGTCCTTACCTTCCAGGGGGGGTCGGCTGCGCCCCTGCCTTCGTCTTCAGGCAGGAAATGCAGGTCCGCTACCCTCGGATTACGAACCATGGACGGGGCCTTCCGCCAAAGAAATTTATAATTATGCTTGCTGAGTTGTCAATAAATGTATGCTTCGTACGTTTATTTCCTGAGTCTTTCTGGTAGAATTGTTTTTACACTGAACAAACTGTATTTTCTATCGCCCTACACCAACCCTACACACACACTCACACACACGCACACACATTATCTCAAATATTTGTGTGTGTGTGTGTTTCGTAGACCAAACAACATTTTATGTACTTGTTTCAAATGAGTTGTAAAAATATATTTTTTGGGGCGAACTAATTAATTAATATATGAAATGGTTTATGGTTTTGAAATTAAATCCTCAGGTGTCCTTACATAATTTTGACCATGTAGTAGATGGTTTTAAAGCTAATTGACATTGACTTAAAGTGGTTCAGTAGTGATTTCATGAGTGTTTATACTCCTATAATTTATTCAAAAGACTTTAAAAAGACTTCAAGATAAAACTAGGTCCATTATATACAGCATAAGGACTGTAACATTTAACTCATCGGCAGCCTTGCTTATGTTCTTAGCTTTCTGAAACATAACACAACCATAATAATGAGCAAAACTTTACTTATGGAGATTGATGATGTTCAGAGTGGCAGCAGGCTGCACGAGGGTTTGCTCAGAGATACTGGGAAGGTCTGGTAGCAGTCAAGACCCATTTGGGCTAAATTGGGAGGCTGTGCGTGTGCCATATCACAGCTTTAACACGTAGAGCTGTCAGGGAGAATGGCGTAACACAGGGCAGGGTCAACTTCTTTCCACCCTTTCCACCAAAAAGCTGAAATGGAAACCAGACCTCTGTGTATACAAGCATGTGTGTTTAGCAGGTATGGAAGGGTTTGGGGGTCAGCAGCTGTTAGAGACCATTTACCCCACCCCTACACTGCTGCTAAACACCCCAACCTACATTTCCAAAAACAATATAGCTGTTTCAGCATAGTCCACTGATGCTGCAGGTGGTTGGGGATGGGCACTGGCCCTCAGGCTGACCAGGTGGAGATGTTTAGGATTAATGCTAACAACACTACTAACACTTCCGTTTCCTATTAGGCAGTCAGGATGACTGGGAGATTCTGACTGTTCCGGTTATAAAATAAGCGAGGAAATATAAAAGACAAAGAGTCTATTCATGACCTATTATTGGTGATTCTCAGATTGTTTGTCCTTACAAATTTCATTTACACTGAAAAAGATGACGTTCCATTAGAAGGTCCTTAAATGTCACAATTATAAAGAATCTTATGACAATTTTTTGAAATTTTCAAGCAGAAAGTCTGAAATAGTATTTTCTTGTAAAACATACTCCAATAATATTGTATATACATTTTTTAAACAGTGTAGGCTTAATGACAAATTCAAACAAATTTCTCATAAATATTGAAAATATATTTTTAAATGGAATGGAAGTGGTTTTGTTGTAGGTCATGCATATTTTGAAATAAAAAAAATAGTTTCAAGTTTTAATAATGTAGTAATAACATGTTAATAACATTCAACACACGTATATATATATCACATATACTCATTAAAGATAATTCAATGATCTGCCAAATGAGAGTGCAAACGATCCCCCCACCCCCTTTGTAAACTGTAAATTGACAGACACTATGTACTGTACATAAAAGTGCTACAAGGAGAGTTTTTTAATTCCTCTTTTAGTTTTTCACTGAAAAACTAAATCAATAGCAAGAATGACAAGAGAGTGTATAATTTATGTCTGAATGAACCATTTAAATGATGAAAGGGAGACTATTTAGGATACTAATCATTAGATAATTCAATTTAGGATAAAAGTTAATAGCTTTTCAAGGTAATAATTTTCAAAGAAGAAATGAAAAGCCTGAATCCCCCTTTTTCAGTGGAATAGGTCCACCATACGTTTGACGGATCCATTAATACAGAGTTCCTATTACCTAAACATAGATTTTGTGAGCAAAGACGTATCATGGGAAGTCAGAAGTTGATTCAAGACTACTGTAAGTATGCCAGTGTACCCCTTATGGCTTGGCACCTACAAAGTCTATGTGCTAATAGTGATATATTAGTTCTTTCTAAAACACACTGCCTTTCCATACTCATGTTACTTAGTTTTTCATACTTTACCCAAGTGGTTAGAAAGAGCTACCCTATGAACTTCACTTTTTCGAATGCAGTGTCAGTTTAACAAAAAAGTCTGGCTTCATTTCATGACACACATTGGCTTGGATTTGTTATACAGGGAATTTGAGTTTCCACCCTGAAATGTAGGCAAATCAAATTTGAAAGACACCCCATTAAACTGTGCTCAGTTTAAGATGACTGTATGTTTGCTTATGCCAGGCACAGTTAAGCTTGTGTATTGTGTGATTGTGTTTAATATGTGAAACATGTATAGTATGTAAACACAAGCTAAGTCAGTGGCAGTGAGGTAAATCTGATAAAAGTGGAGGGTTTCCTGTATAATGCCTCATTGTGGAACTCAGTGAGCCTTGGAAACTATCCACATCTACATAATCATGAGGTATATGACCACAGGCTGCTGTTTGGGGAGCTCTGAGTGAAGGTCTTTGACAGTCAGTTCCTCCTGATGGTGATTTTTAGAGCATTCATTGTGTCTGTTGTTGACTGCCATGTAATGTAATTGGCTTAATCACGGCAGGAAAGGAACAAATGAGGTAATCCAACACTACCTCCACCAGCAGCCTCTAGGCCTCACCCTCACCTTTGTAGTCCAGGGTCATGACCTCATCCTGGAGGAGCCAGCAATCCCCCGCTGGACCCCACAGTACCGCTGGTGAAATGGCAGGTGACAACGTAAATTGACAGTCTGAACAACATTCAGTTCTTAATCCAGTGCAACATAATTCAGCAACTTCAGTTGAACAGCAGTGCGGTTGAGATTTGGCTGTAGGCATGAGTTTTTTTGGGGTTTTTTTTGTACAATTTTGAACAGTAGTACTGACATTCAGACTCGAACAGCATGATTGCTTTTATAAAACAATTCTGTAGACTTCTATAAGTCTATGACATATGACCAATTAAGGTTGTTTTTGCTCCACCAACAAAAAGTTTACAATTTACAATTTTACAATCCATCAAATTCAAATTCTATGTAGTTAATACACCGAATTTAAACATCGCAAACTGTGATATGTTTCAGTGCTGTTATATGAATATTCACACTAAATAGCTAAAATAAACCAAAATATTCTCTGTATAATGATTAGTTATGCCAAGTGAAGTTCTAATGTGTAAGTGGAGTACATAACAATAACATTAACATTTATGTTTTGTTTGTTTTTCAGTAAAGAGTGGTCAAATACATCATCAGACCATGTGTGATTTAAATGAAGCTGGTAGGATAATGGCCAATTTTACCCTTTAATGATGCTTAAATGAGCAGTGAAAGGAAAAGTCCAGGATCCAAGTGTGACTTCACAGCACTCACCCACTCAGATGACTTCATCTCATCTTTCTGCATATCCATCAACACTTATTTTAATTAAGGACTAAAAACATAATTGTCAACAGACTGGAATCCTGCTTCCTGTTAAATCATCACCTCTAAATATTTCATTACTTTTTTCCTTTTCATTCTTTAGATATGAATTTGACATCATTTTCAAATGACAAAACTCCTCAATTACTTTGTTAAGTGTGTATTTTTTAAACAGGTTTTGCATAAATGAAATTTTAGAATTTGATTTGTTTCTAGAATCAACAATCTGCGTGATTTGAGGAATCATGTTTGTACAAACAGCTCACGTCGTGCAACAAACTTTAATACATCTGTTCAAATCTCCAACCCTAAATATGAGCATTAATATGATCGTCTTAGAAAACTACAGTAATCATTATTCTCATTCTACGGTTCCCAAATGCTTTTTCTGGGGTAATTAGTGGCAAGACTGGTGGTACTGTAAGTGCTCTTCAAAATGTCATGTGAATGAGCTCCAGGCTCCAGACAGCAGGGCTGAGAGGTTACTGCTCTTCGATTTCGATTGCTGTGCTGAGGAGCATGAGTCTGCCCTGGAGCCAACCCTCTGTATGTTTACTGCCTCTCCAGAACCGGATTCCCACTTTCAATTTTTTATTTCCTCTCTCTCTCTCTTTCCTAAATCAACACACTGCTGTTTATTTGTGCACAGTCAACCTGAGCTGTACCACTGGAGCTAAAGGAGTGGGCCACAGCACCGGCATCTCCACAAATAAAGGCAAACAGCTCTTAAGAGTATAAACGCCACACTGGATATATTATACTGATAGAGAGTGATGGGCGCTCTTAATCCAAATATTTGACTCCTAAGTGCATTGTGGAGAGCTTTGAGGTCTGCCAGGAAAGCACTTTAAAAGGATCTCACTCGTTTTGCTCATCTTGCTCAGGCATGAATAAGACTGATGTGGACAGTGTGGAGATAGCACTTCACGCACGTGCCTTGCTCAGGAGTCTTACTGGATATTTCTAACAGGTTTATCATACTGTATTAGTGCTCTGTTAATTCAAAAATTTTAGTGAGCTCCAAGAGAGTGACACTTAAAAAGTTAGTATGACTTTGTATGTGAAGACGAGTAGGGAATGCAACCAGACTGTTATTAATTTTTTCATAATGATACGGGGGACCTATAAAGGATTTTGATTATTTTTTTTCCAGGCTAAAGGTGGACATTATGCAAATCTGTAAGATGGTGATGTAGCTTAGTCATAGAAATAATGGCAGGACTGTAACCAAGGCATATACTGTAAGAAAAGTGTTTTTTTAGTAGGACTTTACAATAACAGTAGGCTACATGAATATACAGTGTGTACGGACAGTATTCGGACCCCCTTAAATGTTTCTCTCTTTGTTATATTGCAGTCATTTGCTAAAATCATTTAAGTAAAAATTTTTTCCTCATTAATGTACACACAGCACCCCATATTGACAGAAAAAGACAGAACTTTTGACATTTTTGCACATTTATTAAAAAAGAAAAACTGAAATGTCACCTAAGTATTCAGACTCTTTGCTCAGTATTTAGTAAAAGCACCCTTTTGATCTAATACAGCTGGGCCATCCAAGAACAGTCACGGAGTTGTTGTGAAGCCACTCCTTCGTTATTTTATCTGTGTGCTTAGGGTCATTGTCTTGTTGGAAGGTGACCCTTCAGCCCAGTCTGAGGTCCTGAGCACTCTGGAGAAGGTTTTCGTCCAGGATATCCCTGTACTTGGCCGCATTCATCTTTCCCTCGATTGCAACCAGTCGTCCTGTCCCTGCAGCTGAAAAACACCCCCACAGCATGATGCTGCCACCACCATGCTTCACTCTTGGGACTGTATTGGACAGGTGATGAGCAGTGCCTGGTTTTCTCCACACATACCACTTAGAAATTAAGGCCAAAAAGTTCCATCTTGGTCTCATCAGACCAGAGAATCTTATTTCTCACCATCTTCGAGTCAGGTGTTTTTTAGCAACTCCATGGGGGCTTTCATGTGTCTTGCACTGATGAGAGGCTTCTATCAAGCCACTCTGCCTTAAAGCCCCGACTGGTGGAGGGCTGCAGTAATGGTTGACTTTTTACAACTTTCTCCCACTTCCCGACTGCATTTCTGGAGCTCAGCCACAGTGATCTTTGGGTTCTTCTTTACCTCTCTCACCAAGGCTCTTCTCCCCCCATACCTCAGTTTGGCCAGACGGCCAGCTCTAGCAAGAGTTCTGGTCGTCCCAAACCTCTTCCATTTAAGGATTATGGAGGCCAGTGCATTAAGTACAGCAGAATTATTTTTTGTAACCTTGGCCAGATCTGTGCCTTGCCACAATTCTGTCTGTGAGCTCTTCAGGCAGTTCCTTTGACCTCATGATTCTCATTTGCTCTGACATGCACTGTGAGCTGTAAGGTCTTATATAGACAGGTGTGTGGCTTTCCTAATCAAGTCCAATCAGTATAATCAAACACAGCTGGACTCAAATGAAGGTTTATAACCATCGCAAGGATGATCAGAAGAAATGGACAGCACCTGAGTTAAATATATGAGTGTCACAGCAAAGGGTCTTAATACTTAGGACCATGTTATATTTCAGTTTTTATTTTTTTTTATAAATGTGCAAAAATATCAACAATTCTGTGTTTTTTTCTGTTAATATGGGGTGCTGTGTGTACATTGGTGAGGAAAAAAAATACTTAAATGATTTTATCAAATAGCTGCAATATAACAAAGAGTGAAAAATTTAAGGGGGTCTGAATACTTTCCGTACCCACTGTATGTACTAATGTCTTATAAACTGCAGATTACTTCAAAGTAAAAGCAAATATACTGTACTTTAGAAAAAGGCATAATAATAATAATAATAATAATAATAATAATAATAATAATAATAATAAAAAGCATAGGTGCCCTTTAAAAGTAGTCTTGATAATTAATTATTGATAATTGAAAAACGGGTGGGCCATCCATTGCTATGTAGTTACTAGGGTGATCTTGGTGGATGTAGAGGTGCTGCTATGAGGTCTTACTGTAGTAAGGTCTTACTGTAGTAAGGAGTCAAAACTTTAAATGTATTAATAATATTTTGGTCTCCAGATGCAGCCCTCTTTCATTGCAAACATATGGGACTTCATCTGTTTTGTGTTCTACCATGCAAAAATCTTAAGTCCAGTTTCCTATAAAATCTCTCTTTTGCTTTCCTAGATGGCATCTTTTGGACATTTTGCTTTTCCAATCCAATCTTTCTTTTTCTTTTCATCATTCTCACTTCCTGTGGATTTTGAGTCATTTTCTAGTAATGTTGGTTAGTGGATTTCATGGGATATTCACTAACAAATTTGGCCTTTATTTGGTCTTTTGTTTGGATTATAATTTTTTTTTCTTCCCAGGAAGCTACATTTCTGATGCATCTCAGCCAGTTATTTTTAATTTTCTGGTCCACAAATGACTAAAACACAATTACGGAAAGCTAATGTTTCCCTTCTGATCTATGTTTATCAGAGCACTGGAAATGTTTCTTTGGAAATTCTTTAAGTTCTTTGTATATCTGTGTTCTTTATTCTAGGGATTCTTATTATTATTTTTTTTTTAACAGCTGTTAAGCCTTTCTTTGCATTGAGAATATGCTACAAAGTAAGTTAAGTGCTATAGCAAACAGCAGACAGATCAGGTCAGATACGTGGTAATGTGGTATTTATTTTGTATTATTATTATTTTTTTTCGTCAAGATTGTTTGGACTGATCTTGTCTTAATAATGTATATTACTAAAATAGATTGTAAATTAATGAAAAATAGAGCAAAATTGCAGTCCAGTATCCTTTAATACTCTTTCCCTCAGCCCATCTGATAGGCAAGAACACATTTTTCGAATGCTTTACACTCTTAAAAAAAAAAAAAGACCAGAAAGACCCAAACAGAAAGTGACTCACTCAGCCAGCCATGCCAGCTGTTCTCAACAGCCCATTTTAAGTCGCAGTGTGAACTAAAAGCCATGTAAAACTGTAGGTGGTCTTCTGTGTGTGATAATCGCTTACAAGCTGTAAATACATTCACCTTTTGTGCTGTATTTAGCACTCTTTAAACACAGAAACACATCTTAACTGATTTATTATAGCCAACAGTATAACATCAGTAATCATCAGGATTCTGTGTGGTACTTCACATAAATACAAGGAATTATGGATCAGTTTTATTTAAGATGGCTGCTTGTATTTGCATGGTCGTGGAGTGTGTGGAAACTGTTGATCTCCTAAATTAAATTTAGGCTAAATTATTTAATGTTTTTTTTTTCTCAAATGAACATTTAGTACAGCAAATCGGCTTCTGCAATTAAAAAAATTACACAAGACAGAAATAATTAACCAGTGTTTGCGGGAGAAATGATAACATCAATAGTAATGTTAACACACTTGACCTGCCACAGAGAAACGTTGAATGGGAAATCTGATATTTAACAGTAAGTTCATGGAAGACTGGTCACTATTGTAAAACCACCATATCATATCACCATGTATTTATGCAGCAGCACACAAACATGACGAATATAAAACATTAAAGGAATACAATGTAAAAAATTATTGTGTAGGCTACATAAATATAAAAATGTCTACATGTCATAATGGATACAGAATTAGGCTACCTATTTGCTCATGCACGAGCAGCTCTGTTTCCTATCTGGAGACGCGTTCAGTCTTTGCACTTGCAAATTCCGCCATGTAAATTGCGAATTCGCCATGGCACAAACGCAACTATTTTTTTCTCTTCTGATAGTTTTTCAGTCAAATCGTGAATCTTAAGGCTTGCGTACATGCTTAAACTGAACACTGCATCACAAGGCCATCGCTTCAAATTGCCTGTCCAATTAATCCAGAAATGCATAAAATTTTATTAGTGGGTTTATATATATATATTGTGACGGGAGGAGCACAAGACAGACACAGTGGGCGTGGTGTCAGGCCTCGGAGAGGCTTTTATTAACAGAAATCAAATAAAACAGGATAAAGGTGGCAAAAGGGGAAGAGTGTCCAAAATAAACAGGGAATCTGGTGTCCTCGTCGTGCTGCGGGGTTCGTGTGGGTCGGGCAGTGTTCATGGAGGAAGGGTCCAGGTAAGGGGCGGAGTCCGGCGGCCGCACGCGGTCCCCTCTTCGGTCCGGGGCGCAAGGGGCGGCGGCTTCCTCTAGCTGCCGCATCACTCTCGTTGGCCGCGGCGCTGGCAGGGGATGGACAGCCCGGCATCCTTGCCCGACGGCCGTGTAAACGGGTGTGGTTCCCACCCGGATCGCGGGTCCGGCAGCTCACGTCTCTGTTGGCACGGGAGTCCCTCAACGCACCCTTCCTGGACCCACGAGGACACCAGTGTGCATGCACGGGGAAGAGACCGGTCTCCCGAGGAGAGGCGCGTTGGGCTTTTAAACAGCGGCAGTGATGAGGCTCCATTTCCTTCAGGTGTGCCCCATCACACACCGCCAGCCCTGACTCATCCAGCGCCCCTCCTCTCACACACCCACTCCAGTCGGGAGCCTGGTGAAGGGCGGCGATTTAGGACGGGGTGCCGGTGACAATCAGGGAGGAGGTAACTCGTCACAATATATATATATATTTATATATATATTAGGGGTGTAACGGTATGCAAAAATCACGGTTCGGTTCATACAGTAAGGGAAAGAAATGCAAACATTAAACTGCAGGTTGTTTATTACTATAAACTTTTTTTTAACAATTTGTTTACACTTTTTTAAAATACTTTTTAATAAAATATATATAAAATAAAAAAAAGAATAAGAAATAAAATACTGCTGCAACTAACTGTTCTCCACTAAATAAAATACTCTCAGTCTCAAACCAATATCATATAATAAAATATAATGAAAAATATAAATAAATAACTATGATTACAGTGTAGCATTCCCGATCCCAGCTTGTAGGCCTGCTCATATTTTAAAAATATAAATAACTTTTCCAAAGTGTAAAGTGCAGCATGAACAGTTTCAGTTTTTAGACCTGCTCAGATTTCGTTATTGCGTTGGACCGATCAGAATTAAGAGCAAAGGTCTGTTTAAATGCCGACGGGAGCTGCGTTTGAATTACAATCGTTTTTTTCCTAGTTGTAGTGATGTTCACACTCGCGTGATGCCTTTTGAAAACCTCAGGCCGGTGACACACTGGCATATTGCACCTGTCAAACACCGTCAATACTGTTGACGGTGTCCTTTATCAGTAAGCTTTATATTTATGCTCAACATGAAGTATAGATATTGTTGTAGTGAAGACAAGATCCTGGTCTGTCGGCGCCTCGGCGGTCTCCCTCTATGTCACCTACAGTAGCAGCAGCGCGCCAGCGCCGCGTCAGGCACGATTCTGGTGTGTAAAGACACAGAAAACGTGAAGCAGCCGTCACGCAACTGACAAACAGCAGAAATGCCACGCTCACGCCACGCAGCCAGTGTGTCACCGGCCTTAGAATCAGCTGCAGGGCGGGATTTGCGCTGAACGCAGAGACTTCCGCCACTTAATATGTTCGTTTGGAAACACGAAAATGTACTTATGTTCCGCAAAACAAAATATTGCATTCGGTCGTTCGGTACACACGTGCACCGTACCGAAAGCCCTGTACCGAAACGGTCCAGTACGAATACACGTACCGTTACACCCCTAATATATATATATATATATATATATATATATATATATATATATATATATACGTACTTATTCTAACCATTTAATTTCTATATTTGAAACCAGGCCGGGGGCCTTACACAAGTAGTTGGATAAGATGGCCTCTTTAAACATTTTCTTTTTTTTTTAAACAGTTTATTTTCTTTGTTCTTTTTCTCCTACAAAACTAGGTTAGTAAATTAGAATAGAAACCATTTCTATTTACTCATCATCCATGTACATGAGAACAGATACAGATTTGGAAGAATATGGAAGTAGAAATTATAGTAATAATCATTATAATAATGACAAAGTTTTCATTTTAGGGTGAACTATACCTTGTTAAGTCAGGGTGTTTAACAGAGTGATTTTAATGATCCATGTGGTTTTGAACATGTGGTTTGTAACCACTCTTCATTTAATTCTTCTTCTTCCTTCCAGGATTGTTTCAGAGGCATTAGATGCATGATATGTGAGCGTAGCATTGAATATTTTAGTGTCTGTCTGTCTGGCCCATGCTGAACTGCCTGACATGTGATGTTTTGCTCTGGCTGGAAATGGCCCGTCACCTTACATCAGCCAGCTGGCTGGAAGAAGCAGCTGCCCCTCTTCTCCTCTCTCTTTTTTCTCTCATCTTCTTCTTTCTCTAAAAATAAAACCAACATATTGATCAGAGAGAGAAGAAGCAGTGAACAAATGTATTGCTTGCACATGCATGGCACAATTACTAGTTTCATGTAATTTTACAATACAATACTTAAAATTATAATTTTAAAATAATAATTTAATTGAAAATTTAAAAAAGGAAAATTGACTCCCAGAATTGTGACAACTCACATTTGGTTTATTATTGAAACAGCTGTTTCATCTTTTCTTATAATTCATTTATGAAGGTTTTACAGTGTGTTACAACTTATTTTGTTAAAGGAATGTTTATTACATTATTTTAGTGTCACTTGAGTCACTATGATAATATTCTTTTGTGTATACTTTATGTGTCAGACCTTAGGACTGTTGTATTTTCTTCCCCCATGTGCTCCGTTTGACCTAATTTCTGTTTGATTATGGCATTTGGTTCAGGTGTGTTTGGTTAATTATCCTCATTTGCTCCACTATATTAGTTGTTTTCTGTTCTCTTTTTGTCATCCAGTCTATTGCTTCCCTATGCGTGATCCTGCCTGCCCCACCTGTGTTCACCCTAATGTGGATTATTAAAGACTATTTGCATTGTTCATTGTCTTCTTCAAGCGTTTCATTCACTGTAGCTATGACAGAAGACTCGACCTACAGAAATAAAGAAAAGTATATTCGTCATGTTTTCCCAATTTATTTTCCAGTTTCTGTCAGTTTTTGTTTTTCTTAATGGATCATTACAACTCCCAACTTATAACCATCACCCGTGCTAATCCTGACCTGTTCAACTTCGCTAGAGACTTCAGTGTTTTCGCCTATTTGATGATGGGACACTGAAGTCTTTGTCCTGGATAAGGGTGAATCTTCACCACACCATCGAACCTGTCCCCGCACTAGACTGAGTTGGACGGAGGCCATCATCCAGTGTCTGGTGAGCATCAACCCCTGATCCGGAACACAGCCAGACCCAGAGCCAACCATCTGTGTGAGGGGATCACCGTGTGTCTGCCAGTCTCCATTGGCATCATGGCTGTAGACCCTTGTCTCCACCTCCAGCTCTGAGTTCTGTAATCCACCTCGGCCCTTTGACCCAGTGGATCCACCTTGGCTCCTAGCTCCCTCCGCTCTGCTGTGGCCCTTCAGTCCACCAACTCTGCCGGGCTCCCTCATCCCTCTGGCTCTGCTTTGGTCTGTCATCATTAGGGGTGTGCCGGTATGAGTATCGGTACCGAATGGTTCACGGGGTGCTGTGCTGTCAAGGGAACATGCCAGCTGAAGATGATGGTGAAATTATATCGCTCCTTTTGCCCAGTGCATTCCAAATGACTACATAATGGCACACAAGTGCCCTGCTCACTCCAAAGTCCCCATTCCAAGGGGATAGGGATGATCACTTCCATTTGGAATTCCACCGTGAACTGTTCGGTACCAATACTCATACCGGTACATCCCTAGTTGTCGACCATACGCTGCCTCGAGTTTCCACTCCTCCAGCTACACCTCATCCCTCTGGCTCTGTCAGGTTCCTCATTCCCTCCAGCTCCACCTTGGTCCTTCATTGCTCCGGCTCCACTGTGGCCTTCCGGATCCCCGTCTCTGCCTCTGCCTTGGTCTCCTGAGCCATCTGCTCCACCTTGGCCCCTGGATCCTCCCTGTAGCCCTGGCTCAATAGCCGCTTTTCAACTGTCGGGCCAAAAGCGGGCATGCAAGTGCATGCCAGGGCCAGTTGCATTTCCACTGTCACCTCTGTTGCTTGATTGTGCCTCGTCGGTGCTTCCTTGGGGCCAATGGTCCGGGTTTTTAAGCCCAACTAAAACCTTGTGCCAAAGCGGGTCAGTTGGGGCTAGAGGAGTGGTTATGAACAAAACTCACTTTCAGTCAGCAGCGAATGTTTGAAATAACTTGATCCAATGTGGATTATAATCACCAAACAAGGCAGAAATATTTAGAAGCAATGCAAAAGACTATGCCGCTTTTATCATGTTCGTTTTGTGATCGCACTAGTCTCAGTCTCAGACTTATTTCTTATTTTTTTTTCTGATAACTTCTCTTTGTTGGTGAAATGATGGGGTTGCGTGACGTTGTCCCTGAGAGGTGTGTAAAGGGCAGGTTTAAAGTGAATTGCAGTGGAGCTTCTGGCCCAACGGTGGAAACGCAGCACAATTTTGGCCTTGGTGCTAGAGGCCCAAGGCTATTAGCCTCGTCAGGCCCGTTTAAAGCACTGGCCCAACAGTAGAAAAGTGGCTATTGGCTCTCCGCTCAAATACTACCTGCTCCACCCTGGTTTGATCAGCCCCCTGGAGTCATCAGCCCTTCCTCCACCATGGCTTCTCCTGCTCCCTTCTGGCTTCTCCCTGGCTCCTCTCTCCATCTGAACAACCCTGAACTTTGGTTGTCATCCTCCTCCTGGGTGTCTGTTCTCTGCCAGAGCCTCCACCTGTCTTTTCTGCATGCCTTCCTGCCAGCCCATTGTCATCCCCTGTCACCATCCCTTCTCCACTCCTTTTGTCCTCTTCTGAATTCCCCCCTGAGGTTGCACCTTCAGTTTGATAATGTAACTTGATTCAGGTGTGTCTGGTTAATTATCCTAATTTGCTCCACTATATTAGTTGTGTTCTGTTCTCTGTTTGTCATCCAGTCTACTATGTCCCTACATCTGATCCTGCCTGTCTGACCTGTGTTCACCCTTTTGTGGATTATTAAAGACTGTGATGAGTAGGGAGGTGCAGAGAACAGGTTGAGGCCAGTTCGCCGGTTCCCGCCTCCTTCCTTCCATACTATGAAGGTTTTTATAGCATTACATTGGTGCCGAAACCCTGGAGGAAGGAGGGACATGCTGCCAAAGATTCCTCGCCGCTGTGGTTGATACACGGTGCCATCGAACATGGCGGAGCAGTCTGCCACCATGGATGCTTGAGGGGAGGAGCAGGGAACGGGGGACTCCTGCCGGCTGCCCGAAGGAGGAGGAGCCGTCGCCGTCCACCGGACGGCTAAGGAGTGTCATGCCAGCCACCGAGTGCTATCCATTGCCACCACCAGGGACCGTGGAAGAGTTCACCCAGCTGGTCGAGCAGCAGTGTGTCTGGGAACCAGAACAATATTTTTTTCTCCTCTCTCCCCTCTCTCGTCCACCATGATCGGGTCTCCAGGAGGGGGAAGGGGGGGAGTAGAGCGCAGTCTCTGGGAGTACGTACCCCCCCAGCCTGCGAGGGGCGATGAGGGTATGTGACGACTGCGGCGGGGCCAAGAACCATGGGAACAGGTTGAGACCGGTGGAGTAATTGGAAATGAGCAACACATGCGCCACTCACCGGTCTCGAATCCCACGGAGGAGCTCCAGAAGGATAAAAAGAAGGAGTTACGACAGTGAATGATGAGATAGGACCAGGCCTGGATTTTATTTTGTGTTTTGGTTTTATTTGTGCACGGCAGTCATCCGCGAGGAGCTGTCGCGCTGTTTTGTGTTTATTTTGTCATTAAAGTTTCATTTAAATGTTCACTGGTCCCTGCCTCCTTCTTCCCGTGACTATGAAGGTTTTTACTGCATTATAAAGATTCACTGTAGCTGTGACAGTATGACACCTGTGTAACTTCTATCTATTAGTATTTAAAGCAAGAATATCAGCAATTCTATATATATATATTTTTTACTGTAAATTCATTTTAATTGCTTAAAATTTTTTTTATCCTAAATTTCTACCCATTGTGGTAGTAGAGTAGGTTGTTACAGATCCAAATTGGATGTAATCTTCTATATCTTTTTTTCTTTCTTGCTGCCATTATGCATTAATTGGGAACGGTTCTTTTAGGTCCTTCTTCAGTAACTGATATGTGTGTCTGGATATGATCTTTTAGTAACACCACTCTCTACAAGATCTTATTAATAAGTAAATGAATCAGCAAATGGTACCATGTAATATGCATCCCTGAATTGCTCAATATTTCATTCATCTAATAACTCTGTTTAGAAAGTGGTC
The DNA here is from genome assembly GCF_963082965.1 of Carassius carassius. NCBI lineage: Eukaryota > Metazoa > Chordata > Actinopteri > Cypriniformes > Cyprinidae > Carassius > Carassius carassius. Next base: position 14,910,130 of record NC_081759.1, on the reverse strand, counting down.
CAATAGTGTCTGTGCAATTAAGTATTAAAATAATATTGCCAAAAATTAAGTGTCTCCAACTAAGCAAAGTTGGGGGGCCATTTTCCCCTTTGGCCAGATGAAACCAACATGGTGTGGTTTAAGATGGAAAAAATTTGGTTTTACAAATGCTAGAAACATGTCTTTCAAAGGAAATATTGCTTTCAAATAGCACACTGAGGATCCTAACTGATGTCAAAGAACTGACAGAGCAGCCATGTTCTAGGTTAGTGCATGCAGAGGTTTTTGGGTCTGATAATTAACACTTCTGTTTTTTTTTTTTGTTCAGAATTTAGCAGGATGAAATTGCTAGTCATCCAATTTTGTATTTAACTAATAACTATGCAAGAATTTTGTTTTGTGAATTAGTATGTTTCGTCAATCTGTGAAGAAATATAGACCTGAGTATCATCAGCATACCAACTAACAGAGGGTAAAAAACAAAGGTTTTAGTACTATGGCTTGTGGCACTCCATATTGTACTTGTGATCATACTTGTCACAGTTGTGTGTCTGTGTGTCTCATGGACTCCCCTGTTGCTCCCATTGTTTTAGGTTACCCCTGGTTGTCCAAACATAATCCACGAGTGGAATGGGGTTCTAACACTGTCACATTGTGGAGTGAAAGATGTCATGAGTCTTGTCTGGTTTCTGCTTGTTCTGTTGTCCCGGTTTCTGTCTTTCAGAAGGAGAACATGGTTTTGCCAAACGTGCCCGTTGAGTATCTGGACCTGAAGGAAGTGTTCAGTAAGTCCCGTGCTGCTTTTCTTCCTCCGCATCGTCCCTACGACTGTGCTATAGACTGTGCTATAGTGTCAGGTAAGTCTCCGCCTAACGGGCAAGTTATACTCTCTTTCTATTCCTGAGAGGGAGGCCATGGAGAAATACATTTCTGATTCCTTAGCCTCTGGGTTCATCCGTCCTTCCTCTTCTCCAGCGGGGGCGGGGTTCTTTTTTGTGGGTAAGAAGGATGGTTCTCTGCGACCTTGCATTGACTACCGAGAGCTGAACAACATTACTATTAAGAATACCTATCCTTTACCACTCATGTATTCAGCTTTCGAGAGGTTGCAGGGAGCATCCATATTCACAAAATTGGATTTACGCAATGCTTATCATTTGGTCCGCATCAGGAGGGGGGATGAATGGAAAACCACTTTATAACCTTTAATACCCCTAGAGGGCACTTTGAGTACTTGGGGATGCCGTTCGGGCTCTCCAACTCGCCCGGGGTTTTCCAAGCACTCGTGAATGACGTGTTGAGAGATATGGTAGATCAGTTTATATATGTTTACCTGGATGACTAGTGATTTTTTCTTCATCTCTCCAGAAACACGTTCAACACGTCAGACGAGTGCTCCAGAGGTTACTTGAGAATAGGCTTTTTGTCAAGGCGGAGAAATGCGTATTCCATGCACAGTCTGTCCCCTTCCTAGGGTATATCGTTTCGTCCGAGGGAATACGTATGGACCCTGACAAAGTTAAGGCTGTGATAGATTGGCCATCGCCAGATTCCCGTAAGGCCCTACAGCGGTTTCTGGGGTTCGCCAATTTCTATCGACGTTTCATTCGTAATTTCAGCCAACTACCCTCTGACAGCCTTGACCTCTCCCAGTACTCCGTTCAGGTGGTCGGACGCTGCTGAGGCTGCGTTCACTAACCTCAAGAACCGTTTCATTTCTGCACCCATCATTGTTGCCCCTGATCCCACACGGCAGTTCGTGGTGGAGGTCGACGCGTCAGAGGTGGGGGTAGGAGCAGTGTTGTCCCAACATGCTGCTTCGGACGATAAGGTACATCCTTGCGCGTTTTTCTCACATCGACTATCTCCTGCCGAACGTAATTATGACATTGGCAATAGAAAGTTGTTGGCGGTCAAACTAGCATTAGAAGAATGTCGTCACTGGTTGGAGGGTTCAGGGGTTCCCTTTATTGTTTGGACCGATCACAAGAAATTAGAATACATTAGAACTGCCAAAAGACTCAATTCCAGGCAGGCTCGGTGGGCACTTTTTTTTCGGTCGTTTTGAATTTACCCTATCGTACTGCCCGGGTTCCAAAAATGTCAAACCCGATTCTTTGTCACGTCTTTTTGATCCCTCCGCCCATCCCGTTACTCCCGAGTGTATTTTGCCTTAGAGATTAGTAGTCTCAGCACTCGTATGGGAGGTCAAGTCGAAGGTCAAGACGGCCTTAGAAGGGGTAACGCCTCCGTCCGGTTGCCCACCGAACCGTTTATTTGTGCTGGAGGAGTTAAGTTCCAAAGTTGTTCAGTGGGGTCATTGTTCTAATATGGCTTGTCACCCAGGGATAAGTAGAACTAATGGGTTTGTTATACAACGATTCTGGTGGCCACGTATGGCTCGCGATGTCCGCGATTTTGTTTTGGCTTGCTCAGTTTGTGCCAGTGGTAAGTCATCTAACCGACCTCCTGATGGGCTTCTTCAACCGCTGTCTGTCCGCTGGTCACATATCGCTCTAGATTTTGTTTCTGCCCTCCCGCCCTCTAATGGCATGACGGTCGTTTTGACCGTAGTGGACCGGTTCTCGAAGGCGGCACATTTCATTCCCTTGCCCAAATTACCGACAGCCAAGGAGACAGCGGTCACTGTTCTAGATCACGTGTTTCGGCTTCATGGCCTCCCGGTAGACATGGTTTCGGACAGGGGATCTCAGTTTACATCCAAATTTTGGAAAGAGTTTTGCAAATTGTTAGGAGCGTCTGTTAGCTTGTCTTCGGGTTATCATCCCCAAAGCACCGGACAATCTGAGCGAGCCAACCAAGATTTAGAGAGGACGTTGCGATGTTTGGTCTCCAAGAATCCTTCTTCCTGGAGTCAACAACTCTCTATGGTGGAGTACGGCCACAATTCATTGCCAGTGTCAGCTACGGGCCGCTCTCCATTTCAGTGTAGCGTAGGGTACCAGCCACCAGCGGTCCCCTCCGCTCACGCGTTTGTCCAGAGGTGTCACCACACCTGGACCAGAGCCCGCGAGACTCTGCTCCGGGTGAGGGAGCGCACTAAGGCCAAGGCCGATCGCCATCGGTCAAAGCCTCCCGTCTACGTCGTGGGTCAAAAAGTGTGGCTTTCTACCAGTAACATTCCTCTGCGATCTGTTTCTAATAAATTAGTTCCCAAATTTATCGGCCCGTTCACTATCACCAAGATCATTAGTCTGGTGACAGTCCGCCTCAAACTACCTCCGGCGTACAGGAGGATACATCCCGCCTTTCATGTGTCCAAGATTAAACCCGTGTTTTATGCACGTATTAATCCGCCTACTCCGGTTCCCCCGCCGCCGCGTCTTGTAGATGGGGAACCGACATATTCGGTTAATCGTATTCTGGACTCTAGACGGAGGGGACGAGGATTCCAGTATCTGGTGGACTGGGAAGGTTACGGTCCGGAGGAGAGGAGTTGGGTACCTGCTAGGGACATATTGGATCACTCCCTTATTGATGACTACAATCAGCAGGTAGGCCCTTCTGGGAACTCCAGGAGGAGTTCTTGGGGGGGTACTGTCACGGTTGGTAAACCGTGATCTCGGGGTGTTTGCACTTTGTGGTGAAATCTGTGTGTTTCGCGTCTGCACTGATTAGCTTGTGGGCGTCTCCGTTAATTGTCATCAGCAACAGCTGTCACTCATTACTCATCCACTATATATTGGCTTGTCTCACGTCTTGTGTTTGTGAGATCGTTGTTATTTGTTTAATGTGGTTTCCCTGTCCGTCTGCTTTAGTGTTGTATGCGTTGGATGTCGGTGTAACCTTTGAACCTCATCCACTCTTCGCACGTTCACTCAGCCACGGACATTTACCTTCGGCTCTATTCCCCGCAGTTCCTGTGCCATCCTCTCCTGCTGTCTACCCGCCGTCATCATTCGGATTACTCACCCTCTCTCCGCCACCATCAGGATTTCTCACCTCCTCACCACCACCAAGGAGTGTCGTCGTCTCAGCATCATTGTTTGTTTGTGTATTTATCTTCATCTCATCTCATTAAACTGTTAATCTCGCATCTGCTTCCAGACTATCTTTATACCCACCGTCACAATACTGTACTCTTAATTTAATGCTACAAATATATAATGGTCAGATAAGTACAATTTGAACCATGCCAAAGCAATTCCACTAATTCCAACATAACTTTCTAGTCTTATTAAAAGAATCTTGTGGTCGATAGTGTCAAACACAATCCTAAGATCCAGTAGCACTAATGAAGAGTTACAACCACGATCAAATGATATAAGTAGGTAATTTGTAACTCTGATTTGTAACAACCAGTTTGAAGGTTAAACATATTTTAATGACAGTGACAAATTAATCAGAAGAGGATGCATGACTTCTGGAAGCTCCTCTTTTAGTAGCTTAGATGGAATAGGGTCTAACAGAGTAGTTCTCAACTCCAGACCTCTGGACCCACTGCTCTGCATATTTTGTATGTCTCCCTTATTTAATGAACCTGATTCATGTCTTCAGCTCATTGGGAGAGAGATCCATGAACTGAACTGAGTGTGTCAGATTCAGAAGCATAAAAAATGTACAGAGCAGTGGGTCCCAAAGACTGGATAACCACTGGTCTAACATACATGTGGCTGGTTTTGATGATTTAAGAAGTGTATTCAATTCTTCCTCTCCTATAGCAGAAAATAAGTAGAATTGTTTCTCAGTGGATCTATATATGTCAATGTCAATGCCAATGTCACCTTTATTTATATAGTGCTTTAAACAAAATACATTGCGTCAAAGCAACTGAACAACATTCATTAGGAAAACAGTGTCAATAATGCAAAAATGATAGTTAAAGGCAGTTCATCATTGGATTCAGTTATGTCATCTCTGTTCAGTTAAATAGTGTCTGTGCATTTATTTGCAATCAAGTCAACGATATCGCTGTAGATGAAGTGTCCCCAACTAAGCAAGCCAGAGGCGACAGCGGCAAGGAACCGAAACTCCATCGGTGACAGAATGGAGAAAAAAACCTTGGGAGAAACCAGGCTCAGTTGGGGGGCCAGTTCTCCTCTGACCAGACGAAACCAGTAGTTCAATTCCAGGCTGCAGCAAAGTCAGATTGTGCAGAAGAATCATCTGTTTCCTGTGGTCTTGTCCTGGTGCTCCTCTGAGACAAGGTCTTTACAGGGGATCTGTATCTGGGGCTCTAGTTGTCCTGGTCTCCACTGTCTTTCAGGGATGTAGAGGTCCTTTCTAGGTGCTGATCCAGCATCTGGTCTGGTATACGTACTGGATCCGGGTGACTGCAGTGACCCTCTGATCTGGACACAGACTGGATCTGGTGGCCACGGTGACCTCGGAACAAGAGAGAAACAGACAAATATTAGCGTAGATGCCATTCTTCTAATGATGTAGCAAGTACATAGGGTGTTATGGGAAGTGTTTCCGGTTCCGGTTTACCTAATTAATGCAGCCTAAAAATCCTTTAACGGATTTGGATAATAAAAGCATATTAGTATGTTATGTGTATGCCAGGTTAAAGAGATGGGTCTTTAATCTAGATTTAAACTGCAAGAGTCTGTCTGCCTCCCGAACAATGTTAGGTAGGTTATTCCAGAGTTTGGGCGCCAAATAGGAAAAGGATCTGCCGCCTGCAGTTGATTTTGATATTCTAGGTATTATCAAATTGCCTGAGTTTTGAGAACGTAGCGGACGTAGAGGATTATAATGTAAAAGGAGCTCATTCAAATACTGAGGTGCTAAACCATTCAGGGCTTTATAAGTAATAAGCAATATTTTAAAATCTATGCGATGCTTGATAGGGAGCCAGTGCAGTGTTGACAGGACCGGGCTAATATGGTCATACTTCCTGGTTCTAGTAAGAACTCTTGCTGCTGCATTTTGGACTAGCTGTAGTTTGTTTACTAAGCGTGCAGAACAACCACCCAATAAAGCATTACAATAATCTAACCTTGAGGTCATAAATGCATGGATTAACATTTCTGCATTTGACATTGAGAGCATAGGCCGTAATTTAGATATATTTTTGATAGATATATATATATATGATGCTATACTATAGCTGATGGCTACATGGTTATACATCTCTCTCTGATAGTACTGATCTTAGAATAAATTCATACTGTCATTACTGCTGTGGTGTTGGGAAATGTCTGTGTCTATGTTTTGTTTTTCATTAATTTAAGCATTATTATTGAATAAATACCTGGGGTTGTGTTTGTTTTATTCTATATTTAAAAAAAAAAAAAAAAAGATGAAAAGTAAGCAGATCTAGCATTTTTAAGGCTTTTCTGAAGGCAGAAGTTCTTTATTTCCATACAAAATACCTCTAGTTTTTTTCCCCTGGCTGCTCTCTTTAGGGTGCGAGTGTGCTTGTTATACCATGGTTTAAGCACTGTTTTCCTTAATCTTATTTAAGTGTAAATGAGAAACAGTGTCTAACGTGCTGAAAAAAAGGCAATAGTTTCTGTTACAACAAGTTTTTCTGAGCTATTGGATATGCTAAGTAGTTGAGGAAAATTATTAACAAAGCAGTATTTTGAGGCAGAAGTGATAAATATGGTGTAATACATATAGCACCAAATTGACAAAATGATTACAGTTTTGATGACAACTCATGAAACAAATCAAAGTGTCAGTTCATCAAACAAAAATGAGGTGGAACAGTGGACAGATAAGAAATATATTGACCTGTTGTTAGTCTTAGTATTAGTTTTTTTCTTGAAATGCTTTGGTTGACTAGGAAATGCCATCCCTTCCCTGTTTGTCTGCTCGTCAACTATAATGCCTTGACACAACTCACCAAAATGGCTAGTTGAGGAGCTAATAGCTGGTGCTCTGTTTAGTAACATCATTCTAACTGATAGTCTTTCAATACACACACACACACACACACAAAGGAGAAATAATATGTACAGTGGAGTGTGCAGGGAACTCAATACCTATATGCAGAATGATGTGCTGATAGTTAACCTTTTGGCCGAAGTTCATATGAAGCCCATGGCTGGGTGTCTCTATGAAATCAAAGGTGAGTAGCACTGCTTTTAGAAATGTAAACCCGGAAATAGCACATATTGATGTAAGTGTTCCATTTATAATGCAAGAGCCTTGAGATACTGTATGGTTGCTTACTGACATGGTATGTTGAGCAAGGTCTGGCACCTTCCAGCCCTCAAGAGTGTAGGAGAGGTCAAGAGGGTCAAGTTCAGAGGCACAAACCTTTGGGGTCTATTTTTTTGCAGCAGGCATTTACAGTCACTCATATAAAAAGAGGGATTGCATGAAGAAAATTTGGACTGGTGCATATAAACATATCAAGTACCTTCAATAAAACAAAAAAATCTTCAGAATTGAGCAGGGACAAATAGGATCACTTTTTGAAAGCGGGTCAGATTGTATTGTATTTGATCTCTATTGTATTTGAAAATAACAACCCCCTTACACTAAACATAACAAATAGTGTTAAAAAAGCAAATGTGAGAAAAAAATCAACGGCTGAATCAACCATTTCTAAGACTTTGTGGTCTTTTGTGGAGTGTCAGGACATGTTTTACAGGACTTATACACTTATATACACTCTGTATTGCAAGTACTATGCTAAGCCAGGTGAGCTACTGAACAAGTTTTATTAAATTAGAAAATCCATACATACGGAGCTGGTTATGTGATACAAACATCAAAATATATTACTTTACAAATCACTGAATAGGGTATGAGTGTTCTGAGGTCATATAACATTGTATTGTGCAAGGTACTGTGTGAATTATTGTCAAATGATTGATTGATAATTTGCTTTTAATCGTAATTAATGTGAAAAGGAATAAAAATAAATGTTTTACTGCATCTAGTTTTCAGCTGGAAACTGAAGTGAAATATGCTACCCAGTCTAATTGGAAATACAGCATATATACATTTCTACATTTCTGCAAAACTAAAAAAAAGCACCTATAGATACTAGTTGCTTTAGTTTCCAGTTGAAATGAACACTAAAGGACGTAAAACTCTGACAACTTTTATTCCTTTCCACAAAAAGTATGATTTATAGAGTGTCGATTAAAATAGCCTAATAAAAAAGTAAAAGAAAAGTGCACTATTCAAAACATTTTAACATGCTACATAGGGTTGCCCTTTGAGGTGACATGCTTTGTGGAGGGGGTATATTGTTATTCAACACGACAGAGCATTAACTTTTTAGTGACATTTGCCAAACCTTTTATTTTGAAACTACAGTGAAACATGCAGTAATTCCAGCATGAATTTCCAGTGAGCCTGGGTGGGAAATAATATCTATACGTTTTTAGAGTTTTTCACAAATGTAGGAAGAGACAAGTATTTCCAGTGAGCTTGGGTTAAATATTTTAATACAAAATGTAATAAATCTAAACAAGCATTTAAACAGGGCTCACAAGTTTACAACCTTCTAACATATCTTTTCCATCTGATCATGACTATAAATGACAGCAAGTGCCCCAGTATGAAAGAATCCACTAGCTTTGATTATCTGAGAAGACACTTAAAGCATCTTTGAGAGGCTTTTAGCATTTTAAGCTCTGAGCTCCGAGGCCTCCAGTGCTCCTCTGTGAATCTTGCTGTGTGCTCATGAATGTTTGATGCTGAAATTACGAGCTTGCTGATCTGACACCTATGCAAGCTGGAGACCCAGCAAAGTGCTGCCGGCCAGACAGACGGCATGCCGTTGTGCTGAATAGGACACTTTCACTCTCCCCCGTCATCTCTGTCTGTTTCTCTGTCTATCTCCCTTCTTCTAAGCTGACAGCATCAGAACAGTTTTAACAGAGCTTTAATAGCTGGGCCGTGGAGCTCCTCTGAGACCTCTTTCTTATGGGAGATGACATGACCTCCTTTCAATGCACACACATTTTCTCCATCACGCTAACACCAACTCACTGTCGTACTCATATTCATGATGGCTTGGACATGGTACTGGCGTGAGGATGAGCTGACCTTAGTAGTGTGCCATGGGAATAATGACTTGTCTTGTGGCTACCAAATTGGCTGCTTATGGGTGTGCTCATTATCAGGATAAGACATCATTGTGGTTTTATGGGGGATGTTGTAGCCACACTCAGCCTGAGGGCACCTAGAGCTCAGAGCCTGGCTCTTCTTCTGATCTTTCTCTCTGGAACTATTGTGCCTCAGAAGCAAAAAAAAAAAACAGGCTAAGGACAGACGACACAGAGAGAGGGAGAAAGACGCCAAACTCTTGGAGATCATTCAATTTTGGTCCCTTTTACCTTTTTTCAGACCACTTACGTTATGTTGTTACCCTGAAATGTAGCTGTTACTCTAAAACTTCTGTTCTTAACCATAAAATTGCTAGTCAAATTAAATAAAAAAAACATATGAAAAATTCTAAATATTATATATTTTTATGAATTTTATGATTTTTTTTTTGTTAGTTATTTTTATTCAATTTGACATTGATATTTGATGCTCAAGTTATCAAGCTGCTGTTTAGATGTTGTAACCAGTGTATGTATGATGATTGATGTAAAGCTTGTTATATTTATTAAAATATTAACACCATTTAAAAACTCTGGGGTATTTCAAATAAATAATTTCTTATGGGTTCAGCTGATAAAAAAAAGTGTTTTGAAAGCTTGCTTTACAAAGTGTCACTCTCTCACCTCTCGGTGTTGCATACACACTCATAGACTCTGTCTGTCTCTCTCTTTAATGTGAACTCTCTCTGCACATGCTTAAACACACGACACTCTCTCTCAGACACACACAGAGCACCTGCAGCAGTAGATACTTCTTCCTCTCACAGGAGCTGATGTGTAAAGAGTATGAGTAATCGGCGATGATGCACCATCTCAGGAGGGAGTGTGTCCTTCTCATTCAGACACCACAACTCAAGTCTTTGCACCCCCCAAAAACCCATGAACTCTTCATTTCATTTGTAGAAACACATCAGCACTACTTTCATAACACAAAACCTTTCATTTATAATGATTTTACACTATAGTTTGTTATTATGTATCCTATACCCTACAGAGAGCAGTGATTACCAGTAAACCAAGCTGCCAAATACCATATTGTACCTTCAGATACTGGTATGTACATTAAATAGTCGTTCAGGGTTAAATCAGAAAGAGTACATGTCACTTTTGCATTACAGCAATGGAGAGAAATTAGAATGCCTGGTAAAGTGCTGTACTGATGATAAATTATTTTTGTAGGGTAACCCAGAAGTTAGCATCAGCGTGGTTTCCTTGACAAAAACCCAATAGGATTTCTATTGGACTGTTTTTCGAAAATAAGCTGTGTTCATTTTCTGTTCATCATGCTAATATTCACAAAGGATTGGAATCTCATAGGACTTGTATCTGAGCTCTTTAAATGCTGTACTGGGTGTGCTACAGAGCAACTTTACTACATCAGGAAAGCATATAAAGCTGGTTGTAAAATGTAAAAGTACATTAATTTACAATTCATGCACTATAGCAAAAGTGTTTTGAGGATACTATAACACAATATGCAAGAAACCACACAAAAATAATATTTATTAATCAGTCTTGTAATCATAGTTTATGTGAAAAGGGATACAGTTGTTGGTGTTTTACTACCACCAATGCTCATTTCAGCTGGAAACTGCAGAGAATTGTATGTATAGGTATGTTTTTGGAATGTTGGTATGTTGTTTAACCTCTATTTACTGTGACCTGGGGTAAATTACAGATGACAATGAAATGAGTTGTAGGGCTAAAACTTATCTCTTTTGTAAAAACATAGCAAAAAGCATCTGCAGTAATGCACTTAGAATCTACAAATCCATATGGAAAGTGTACAGCAAAATATGCAACTGTCACCCTTTCTGTTTACTCTTGCACCACAGCCATGTTCACTTTTAAGCCACACTCGATTTCACAGTACAAAGTTAAGTGCACTAAAGGCATAACAAGCCTTATTACAGATTCTGGCTGATGTATTAAAGCTCTCTTTATCCTTCAATCACAGTCACATGCAGGTATTTCAAACAGCACTGTTTATCAAATGACGAGTCGCCGGATGGGACCCATCAGCTTCAATTTATGCAGCTGATTCTTCTAAGCAAATCTAGCAGCAGTGATTGGCGAGTGAAAACATCAGTGTGCAGCCAGAAGCCAAAAGTTCAAACTCTCATGAACTGAATTGCTTGGCAGGATATTTTTTTTTTCTATTCTGCACCCACACCACCCCCCTTTGCATAGAGGAAATGAATGTCATCTCCCAGAGATTTAGTTCTCATGCATGCATTCTCTTCTCATTGTGTCTCGCCTTATTTAATCTTGTGTTGTTTTGTCTTTTCTTGTCTATTTTTTGGGGAAATATTCTGTTTACAGTAAATAAAAATTTGAATTAAAATGGTTTGCAAACATGTTTCATCTTGCCTTTGGAGTAAACTGAGTTGAATTTGCATGTGATATTTGTGTGAGGCAGGCAGTAAAATTGTTCATTTGTATCACTAATTTGCGCTCATCAGGCTAATAATGATTGTAACTGCTCTCATATCCTGCATGTGCTGTGGAATTTTGAAATGTGATTGGCTGTTGATGTTCAGTGTGAGGTCTGTGATGATTGGTCTAATCAGAGGCATGTGCCTCCAGTAATCGTAACTACATTCACACTGACCTTCACATTTAAAATGCACTTCTGTTTATTGTCAAGGATATGTTTGTGCACATTTTTTGATCATCTTTTAAATGGACTCCAACAAACTTTGCCTTGCATTGTGTCAAAATGGAACAGTCCTAATACCCAACAGCCTTTCACTTTTTTCTCACACTCTGTTTTTAAATAAGTGCTTGAAAACCATTCTAACACTTGTGAAACCGAAATTAAGTAAGCATTTTACTTTTTTTTTACTTACTATTTTACATTTTACTTGACACAATTTTACTTACACTCAGTCCTATCTCAAGTCTTTTCTTCTGGTCAATGAAACCCTCTCACATGTTTCTAACCCTAACCATAAGCATAATCTATCTATATTATCTAAAAATAATAATTTAATTATTTGATAAATGGATGGCACTTGATGATCACAATAATGACAACTGTGAGTAATGTTGGTTAATGTGTGGCCCATATAAAACACTTCAAAATGATCATCAAATTAAAAAAAATATGAAGAGTTAATTTGCAAAAACAGATAACTCATGTTTTTTTTTTTTCATCGTGCATTCCAATTAATCTCAATCAACCTGCAGTTGGGTTATTTTGATTAGGTAAAGATACATTTTTAAATACTAACTAGCTAACACAATAAAACAATAAAAAACATGATAACATAACAAAAACATGATTTATGAAAATGTAAAAAAAAAAAAAAAAAGATTAATCTGTTCTGCAAATAAAAATTTTCATATTTATTTTGTGGGTTTAAAAAATAGCCAGTTCATTTAGAAGTGTGCATAATTGCATTTTGGAATAATTATTTTCCTAATGCAAGAGCAATGTCAGATTATAACTGACAGAACTTCTGAGCATAACATATTTTTAATTTTCCTTTTGAAGTGAAAAAAAAATTCTGGTTTATAAGCAAAAACTGTTCTTGATAATATTTGCTTCAAATATATTGCAAATTAAAGATACCTCATATTTTCTGACAATCTCACCTCCATCTGCTCAACTCACAGACACCCCAACACAAGCTTACCAGGCACTCAAATGCTTTGACCCTCTGCCCTTTGAACTCCACTTGAACCGCCCGTTCCAGGAGAAAGCAACATAGAGAAGTTCAGAATAATCATGTTTACTTGAGTAAGTGTCTGTGGTTGCAATAAATTGGACTAATATGACTTATTCATAGATAGAAAGGTGTCTTTTTCACAGGCTTAATGTACTTCAACAATGGCATCTTATACCAATCCCTGACTGGAATGTGCTCCCTGGAGCAGCAACACATGGTGCATTAAGACAGAAGAATGACTCATTTAACTATACTCCTACTGTGTGAATTAAATTTGACCAAGCACAACCCCACTAATTGCTGAAAGTGATAGGAGGAGTGCCTGGGAATCATGGACTGGGGGTTTCTCATAGACTTTTTAAAAACAGGGTCCTAAATCCTGCATCACAAGCCAGTATAATTTAATAGCCCACATGATGTGCCAATACAATATCTGATTGTAATGAGGGCGCTGATGCAGCATTAGAATCCATATGCAGAAGTTTATTGCAAATATCCAACAACAAACACGTGGAAACAGGCAGAGGGTCGATAACAGTCAAGCAGTCCGATCTTACAACAATCCAAGGGATAATCCAAGAGACGTTAGTGAGAAGCCAGGCAGAGAAGTCAAACCTTGAGATCAGTCCACAAAAGCAAACAATCCAGAAAGGGAAATCTGTGGAATCAATGGTCAGAGAACGAGGCAGAATCATACACATGCAGACAATCAGAATAACAGGTAAACGCTTGGTAAGGCAGGGTAAACTGGCAATACTTCGCGATGAGAAAGCACATGGTTCCAGCTTAAGTAGTCCCAAACAGGAAGTGAATGTAGAAGCAGCAGAGGGAGCGCTCAGTCAGTACTCGGGTGATGGCTCCCTCTGCTGGCTTGGCATTACAGAACCCCTCCCTCTAGGAGCGACTCCTGGAGCTCGGCGAGGACGTCCCCGCGGTCGGGGTGCTGGACAGTCAGGTCTGGCTCGATGGAATTCCTCTGTGAGCGATGGATCCAGAATGTCGTTGGCGGCCACCCATGACCTCTCCTCAGGTCCATAGCCCTCCCAGTCCACCAGATATTGGAGCTGACCCCCTCTACGCCGAGAGTCCAGTAACTCCTTTACTTGGTAGGCGGGCATACCACCTACATCCAGGGGTGGCGGTGGTTCTGGGGTTACCTGGCCGGGGTCAGCCTCCGAGTGGACCGGTTTGAGAAGGGACACATGAAAAGAGGGAGAGATACGGTAGTTAGCAGGAAGCTCCAGCTGGTACGTTACCTCATTAATACGTCTGAGAATCTTGAAAGGGCCTACGTACCTAGGGCTGAGCTTCCTACTGGGCAGCCGCAGTTTGATGTCCCTCGTAGAGAGCCAGACCCGCTTTCCAGGTTCGTAGGGAGGGTGTGGACGTCGGCGTCTGTTGGCCTGGATCTCCTGATTCCTTATAGCCCGTTGAAGACGCACATGAGCACTGTCCCACACCCTCTCACTACGTTTAATTCAGTCGTCAACTGCCGGAACCGAGGAAGGTTCACCTGACCATGGGAACATAGGTGGCTGATACCCCAGGACACACTGGAAGGGGGTGAGGCCTGTAGACGCATGAGTGAGAGAATTCTGGGCATATTCGGCCCAGGGAAGAAACTCTGACCACCTATGTTGTTCCCTACTACAATAGGTTCGTAGATATCGGCCAATCTCCTGGTTGAGTCTCTCCACCTGGCCGTTGCTCTGAGGATGGTATCCAGATGTGAGGCTAACGTTAATATCCAATTGCTTGCAGAACGTTTTCCAGACTTGGGAGGTGAATTGTGTTCCTCTGTCTCCGACAATGTCCTCAGGTAAGCCATAGATACGAAATACATGGTTAAAGAGAGCTAAAGCTGTTTCCATGGCAGTAGGTAATCCTTTTAATGGAATTAACCGGCATGACTTTGAGAATCTGTCGATGATGACTAGAATGGTTGTGAATCCGTCAGATGGTGGCAGGTCAGTGATGAAGTCAATAGAGAGATGAGACCATGGTCGTTGTGGGATGGGTAATGGTTGAAGTAGGCCTGAGGGTAATTCCTTGGGGGTCTTGGATTGAGCACAGATCTGACAGGATTTGATGAAGTTGGTTGTGTCCTTGGTCATTGAAGGCCACCAAAATGCGTTCTTTAACAGGTTGAGGGTGCGTGAGATACCTGGATGTCCTGAGCTGATGGATGTATGAACCCATTGGAGTACTTGGTGACGCATGTCTTGGGGTACGTATTGTTTGTTTGGTGGGCATTGTGGTGGTGGCGGATCTTGTTCTTGTCTGCGTTGAATTTCCTCCATGATGTCCCATGAGACTGGAGCCAGAATGACAGTGGGTGGCAGAATGGTTTCGGGTTTGAAATCCTCTATAGGGGGGTCATGTTTACGGGAGAGAGCGTCTGCCTTACCGTTCTTGCTGCCTGGTCGATAAGTAACGGTGAAATCAAAACGAGTGAAGAAGAGGGCCCATCTAGCTTGGCGAGGATTAAGTCTTTTTGCTCCCTTTATATACTCAAGGTTCTTGTGGTCGGTGATGACTTGGAATGGGTAGCGCGCGACCTCTAGCCAATGTCTCCACTCCTCAATGGCTGCTTTCATGGATAATAATTCCTTATTACCAACATCGTAGTTCTTTTCTGCACTCGTGAGTTTTCTGGAGTAAAATCCACATGGATGAAGCTTGCCTGGTTGTCCATGACGTTGGGAGAGAACAGCTCCTATTCCGCAGTCTGATGCATCCACCTTTAAGACAAACGGTAGATCAGGATCAGGATGTTTCAGGATGGGAGCTGAGGTGAAACTTGACTTGAGGGTGGTAAAAGCATGGCTTGCTTCTTCATTCCAACCGAGTTTCTTGGGTTTGTCCTTCAAGAGTGAGGTGAGAGGAGAGGCGATAGTGCTGTAATCTCTGATGAAACGGCGGTAGAAGTTGGCAAAGCCTAGAAACCTCTGAAGCTCCTTAATGGTAGTAGGTTGAGGCCAATCCGTGACTGCTTGAACTTTGATTGAGTCCATCCTCACTCCCTGGTGACTGACTTGATAGCCAAGAAAAGATGTCTGATGGACATGGAACTCACATTCCTCAGCCTTGACATAGAGTTGGTTCTCCAGTAGATGGGATAATACTGCACGCACATGAGTAACATGTTCAGTCTCTGTCTTGGAATAAATCAAAATGTCGTCGATGTAGGCAATAACAAATTTGTTCATGAAGTCCTTGAAGATTTCATTTATAAATGATTGAAAGACAGCTGGAGAGTTGGCTAACCCATAAGGCATTACCTGGTACTCGAAGTGCCCCCTAGTGGTGAGAAATGCAGTCTTCCATTCATCACCTTCTTTGATCCTGATGAGATTGTATGCGCTTCGTAGGTCTAGTTTGGTGTAAATGGTGGCCTCTCGTAGTTGTTCCAGGGCCGGAGGTACCAAAGGCAAGGGATAGCGGAATTTTACTGTGACATTGTTCAGTCCACGGTAATCTATGCAAGGTCTTAACCCACCATCCTTTTTACTCACGAAGAAGAACCCGGCGGCTGCAGGAGATGTGGATGGACGAATGAACCCTGAGTCTAAGGCCTCCTCAATGTATTCCTCCATAGCTTGATCCTCAATCCTGGACAATGGGTAAATTCTGCTTTTGGGAGGCATGGCATTGGGAAGCAAATCAATGGCGCAATCCCATGGACGATGTGGAGGAAGTTGTGTGGCCTTAGACTTGCTGAAAACTTCAGACAAATCTTGATATTGATTGGGGATGGATACTTTTACCTGGGTTTCAGGACTCTCAATGCTAGTGGTGAGACATGGTTGAGGCTGAATTGAAAGGCAGTTCCTCAAACAGAATGGAGACCAGTGAGTTAACTCCCCTTGGAACCAGGAAATGGAATGATCGTGGATGGTGAGCCAAGGAAATCCTAAAATGACCTCGTATTTGGGTGAGTCAACGACATACAGGGTAATGTTTTCTTGATGGAACAAACCGGTTTGAAGTTTCAAGGTTTTGGTTTGACATTGGATACCTTGATTGATGGGAGTGTCGTCGATAGCTTTGATCTGAATGGGTGGAATGCATGGTTGAGTAGGAATATTCAACTTCTGAATTATGTCCTTGTTGATGATATTCAGAGCTGCTCCAGAGTCAATCAGCGCTGTGAGATCAAGAGACAGAGTATCCGTTCTTATGGTGATGGGTAGTGTAAGCGACTTATTTTTAAAGACCGAGAAACTGTGAATTTTTACCCCTGTTGAAGACTTGGCCTTGAGTGGGCAACCGATACTGCGATGGCCTGGTTCACCGCAGTAGAAGCACAGATGATTTTGTCGACGTCTTGCTCGTTCCTCCTCCGTCAATCGAGAAACTTTAAGTTGCAATCAGCTGCGGTGCGGTTACCCTGTTTTGCATTCATGAGTTGTGTTGAAATATCGCTGCCCCCTGCGGGATATCCAAAAACTTCTTGAAGTTGAAGTAAAAAATACTCAGTGGATCTCCTGAGTTGTGTATCGCTATCCCACACCGCTGAAGCCCAATCGAGGGCTTTTCCCGTGAGCAAAGTCATGAGAAATGCACATCTCTTCTCAGGTTCAAATCGATCCTGTTGAAACTCAAAATATAGCTTTACTTGTCGAATGAATCCTTTGCATTTTTCAGCAGAGCCATCAAACTTATTAGGAAGAGCAAAGCTTACCGTTGAAGGCGTGGGAGGAGGAAGAGATCGTACTTAGTGCGTCAGGTGTTCGTTGATTGATTGTAGCTTTGCAAGTTGTTCCTGATAATTATTCAGAATCTCGCTTTGGTAAGCGAATGCGGCTTGTAAGTTGGAAACCTCCGATTCACAGTAGGCGAAGTATTCTGTAATGAGTGCGCTGATGCAGCATTAGAATCCATATGCAGAAGTTTATTGCAAATATCCAACAACAAACACGTGGAAACAGGCAGAGGGTCGATAACAGTCAAGCAGTCCGATCTTACAACAATCCAAGGGATAATCCAAGAGACGTTAGTGAGAAGCCAGGCAGAGAAGTCAAACCTTGAGATCAGTCCACAAAAGCAAACAATCCAGAAAGGGAAATCTGTGGAATCAATGGTCAGAGAACGAGGCAGAATCATACACATGCAGACAATCAGAATAACAGGTAAACGCTTGGTAAGGCAGGGTAAACTGGCAATACTTCGCGATGAGAAAGCACATGGTTCCAGCTTAAGTAGTCCCAAACAGGAAGTGAATGTAGAAGCAGCAGAGGGAGCGCTCAGTCAGTACTCGGGTGATGGCTCCCTCTGCTGGCTTGGCATTACACTGATTCTAAGCGAGGACAACTCTTCACTTTACATGAGGGTTTGAGGCTAACTTTTATGTTCCAGATCATTTTTATTAAGACCTTTTGAAATTTTGAAATTAAAAATGACTAAGAAATGCCTTACTATTGTCTGTATTATTTTGCTTTTTAATAATGATTATTATG
Organism: Carassius carassius; assembly: GCF_963082965.1. Classification (NCBI taxonomy): domain Eukaryota; kingdom Metazoa; phylum Chordata; class Actinopteri; order Cypriniformes; family Cyprinidae; genus Carassius; species Carassius carassius. The sequence continues at coordinate 14,891,986 of NC_081759.1, read as the reverse complement.
GATGGATTTTAATGTTACCTTAAAACCCATAACATTCTACCGAAATGGTCACATTTTATTTTAAAGCCCAATTCTCGCTATTAACAAACCAATAACTATGACTTTTGCCTCAATAAACTCCTGATGAGTTGCTTGTTAAGTTTAGGTATTGGGTAGGATTAGAGATGTAGAATATGGTCATATAATATAGAATATTTAGTTTATAAGTACTAATAAACAGCCAATATGGTAATAGGCATGCTAACAAACAACTAGTTAATAGTGAGAACTGGTCCCTATACTCAAGTGTTACCACACAAATTTAAAGATGAACAAAAATTGAGGAGATTTATATCAAATATTGTGAAAATTTTAAATATTTTAAATGTATTAATATTTAGGATATATCAAATGATGTCATATTCCAAAAATATTAAATGCTATACATTTTATCAGATGTAGTGGAAGTGAACTTGTGGTGGGAATTTATAAGAAAAAAGAAAGAAAGAAAGAAAGAATAACCCAGAAACACTTGTATATTGTATACATACAATATACAAATACATGCATAGTCAGTCATGTGCTCATAAAGATGCTAAAAATAAATGTGAACTGGACAATGTTTTATAAAAAGTAGAGTGTATTTGCCTTGTGGATCCACAATATATCCCATACGCTTGTTGTTAAATGGGGTACAGATATTTCTATGTCACAGAAGTTAATGTGTTAAGCTGGGAATGTTTGGCCCGTTGTATGTCTTACATAAACAGACATTCATTTCCAGGTCATTTTGAGGTCAGAGTGCAGTCCTTAGCTCCCAACTGAGGAAACCTGATCAGTGATGTTAGATTTTTCATGCTGAAACAACTGGAGAGACATACGTCTGTCAGTCTATGTGTGTGTTTATTTATTCAGTATGTGTGTTGTGACATAATCATATGTAGAGTGCTTAATATTTCCCTTGGTACAGATGGCAGGCCTCACAACACTGTGTCATGACAAACCTTTTGTTGTCTGGTCACACATATGGGCTGTTGCTTGTGACCCATCTATAGGCTCAAAAACTTGCTACTAGGCCAATTGATAGGATGAGTTTCTGCACAACCCAAGTTCTCTATTGTTAAAAGTACATCTGACCCCCTCAAAATGTCCCAGCTTGTCTAGCCACCTTGAACAGTAAGTTCGAGAGCGTGTGGAAGGACACAGAGCCTGGAGCCAAGTCTCATGTCTGTCTGAAGCATTACAGGTAGGAAGAATTGAGCAGAAAGGCCCAGGGAGCAGTTAAATACATCTTCTCCTCTGCATTTCTCCACTCCTCACTCTTACCTGTCTCTCCTGATCTGTGAAAACAGAAATTATCTCAACTGTACCAGATGAATAAAGCGGGCTTTTCAGAAGGTATAAAACTAGTGATCAAACCTACTGTCTTGTGATCTTGGTTTGAATATTACATTTACTTTTGGCTCTCCAGTCTAACAGGGCTCAATTTACAAAATTAAAAGGAATCTTTTAATTCTATGATATAGAATTTCGATATAGGCAAAATCTGAAAGATAATTATGCTGCATTAAACAAATAAGGCTGGAGTATAAATGTGTGTGTTTTTCGTGTTTTTTTAAGCTTTGATTGGGTTTACAGTGTGCAATATAACATGTGTTCATGTTTCGCATGTAAAAAAAACAGTATTTTTCACACAATTCATTTATCTGTATACCGCTGTTTTCACTGTCATAAAAACGGGCTGATGACTTCTTGTTCCATAAAGTCCCTCCTTCAGAAATACGTAACGAGTTCTGATTGTGCCAGCGGTTCCTGTGTTGTGATTCGACAGCAGCTTAGAGCAGGCTGCCCTCCTGAAAAAGCGATTGGGCTAGTTTTGGAGTAGTTTTGAGAAGCAAATGGGCAGGATTTGTTTTGAAAACCTGACAATCCTGATCTGAACACAAGTGCTGGAGATGTACTTCTAATCACAGGAGTGTTTTTACTGACGAGATGCGCTTACACTTACCGGTTGTGGTCCATAAACAACGCCTTCTCCAGACAAAGAGGGAACTGCTCCATCTTTCAAGAATAATCTTTGTGCGAATCCGGCATTAAACTGATTGAGATTGAGGAAGCTGTCCTCAGCAAAATGTGCTGCAAATAGTTTTAGTAGTAGTAGTAGCCCTTTATTGTCACTAGTCACAAGTACCAGCGAAATTAGCCATCAACCTGTACATACATACACAACATACATACAATGGGGTAGACAGAACAGGAAGACAGGGAATTGAGGAAGAAATACAGCATAACATTAGGGAAGTGAGGAGAAAAAACAACAACACCCAGACTATGCTCCTTTTGGGAGTACATTATGGGAACCGGAAAAACACCTCAGCAACAAAAGCACATTCACCATAAACACAAGACTTTGCAACTGGGGACGGAAATTGGGGGGGTCGAGGTAATCCAGTGCAGGCAGCAACCGTCCTACCCTGCAGCTATTAAAGCGCTGGTCACGGACCCGCTTGACAGACTGGCGGTACAAAGCGGCGAAGGTGAGGGATGGAGGGAGGGGGGTGAATGCATATCTGTATCTGTGTGTGTGTGTTAGAGTTTGTGTATTTGTAGGCCTGGAGAGTTGCGATTCAATCTAGGTGCCTCAGTCCGCAGATTGTGATAGCGTCAGAGCAAGTTGCCATGGAGACAGCCTTGTTCAGGTCCCAGACAGAGTCAACATCAACAGGTGGAAGACGGGGGGGGGGGGGGGGGGGGGACACGAGAGCGTCTCACTGCAGAGCTCTTCCAGGGTTGTTGTTGTTCCAGCAGTGGCCTTGGCCGAGACCAGTGCTGGTAGAGGGAAGCCGAAAGAAGACAAGATTGCAATTGTTTGGTCTTGGGGCGAGTAGCCGCATTCCAATTCCACGGCTACTCTCTTTGTCCATTTCTGGTCTCCGATCGATCCAATTGCATTTTCTAAAGCCGTGAGCTTCTCCATGATTTTATCCATGTTGCATTTCATCTCCATGTTGTTATCCATATTGCGGTTAATAGTCTCAATGCTGACCGCTCTGCCCACTGCTTCGATCATGACGGGCAGCCATGTAAGCCTTTGACAGCTTTCACCGTTTTCTGAATTCCTCGATAAACCAGGGCAATGCCTAATCCAATCAGCAGAATACCTGTTATCATGGTTCCGAATAGGTAGATATAATGTCCTCCATGGAAAGAGCCACCAGACACATGACCCGCCACCTCTCCCACGCGTCTATCGTGTAGCCAGCTGCGAACGTTCCGGCAGGGCAGTCAGGTTCTCCCGAAACCAAAAGATGGTGTCAATTGCTTTGAGAGACCAGTTATCAAATCCATGATTTTAAGATGGGGAGCAGTGCAGAGAGAGTCTCTCAGAGTACATGAGACAAGAGGAGCAAAGCAGGGAAGGTAAGGGAGAGGAGAGGGAGAGAAAATGCGACCGCCTTCGTTGAGAGCCAGAGAGAGAATGTGGATTATAATTTTCGGGAACCGAGTTAAACATAAATTGTAACCATTGATCTCTAAGTACAGCGTCCCTGGGAAGGCCAAATAAAGGTGATTGGACTCCGAGATGAAAATAACAGCGTTTCGATGACATGGCGACAAACACACTCTACAAACGCAACTCTTCCTCCTTTCCGTGCGAGCGCAACAAGACCACATCCCCTTTTTCGTGCATTCCTGTGGGCGAAGGTTAGTCAAAAAAACTGTTCTAGTGACATCATTAATGAAGGAATTAGAGGGATGTAGTCCAAGCTGGTCATTCGATGTAGGCGAATTCTGATAAATAAAATATCTCACTTGGCATTGAACTTTGAGCATTAGAATTTTACAGATATTATTTATACTCTAACAACAACATTACACACTAACTAAAGTTTGAAACATGGGATCACGAAGAACGGGACCTTTAAGAGAACTTATCGTTCTTGTAGCAACAAGGCACAAGTTTCTGTGAGAGTTTGTTGTGTTCAGAAGTACTTAAAAGTCTGGTATTGTATGATCCTTAGTCATTTAGTGTATGAGGCTATAGGTTATTCATTTTTAACTATTTACAAATACAGCTCTAATATTACTTAATGAATACATTTACATACTTTATATTCATATACATATACAGTACATATACATATTGAAGTGCACATTTATAGTTTGTAACTGTCAGGATTGGACTGTCTTTGTTGTGTTTTGCTCCCCCGACCCAGTTTCTCCCTCATGTGCCCTTATTTGGTTGTTCCTGTTCATGTCCTAGTTGTCTATGAATTAGTCATTCTGTTCACCTATGTTCCTCCCAATTCCCTCGTTATACTTTGTATTTAAGCCCCAGTCTGTTCAGTCTGTGTTTGTTGGGTCTACCAGTTGTGTACGTGTGTCTTCCTTCCCTTTGCAAGTATGGAGTTCTGGAGTTCTGGCTGTCCTCCTTCGAGGACAACCAGAAACCTAGGAGTTGTGATGGATCATCAGTTAAGCTTCACAGACCACATTGCTGCAACGACCCGGTCCTGCAGGTTTGCCTTATACAACATTAGGAAGATTGGACCATTCCTGTCAGAGCAAGCAACCCAACTTCTTGTCCAAGCTCTTGTTCTCTCCAGACTGGACTATTGTAATGCTCTCCTGGCGGGCCTTCCTGCATGTACTGTCAAGCCTCTGCAGTTGATCCAGAATGCAGCAGCGAGGGTTGTCTTCAATGAGCCAAAAAAATCTCACATTACTGCTCTCCTCATCAGGTTACCCTGGCTACCAGTAGCCGCTCGCATCAAGTTCAAGGTACTGATGCTTGCCTACAAGACGACCACTGGCACGGCACCAACTTACCTAAACTCACTTACCTAAATCTTATGTGCCCTCCAGAAGTTTGCGCTCTGCAAGTGAACGACGCCTTGTGGTGCCATCCCAAAGAAGTTCAAAATCACTCTCATGGACCTTTTCCTGGACTGTGCCCAGCTGGTGGAATGACCTCCCAATCTCAATTGCAATCTTTACTCATTTTCAAGAAACTTCTAAAGACTCATCTTTTTCGCCTGCACTTAACCAACTAACACTAGCACTTTTCCTTTTCTTGTCTTTTCATTTATAAAAAAAAAAAAAAAACCTGGCTGTGCGTTCTAGACTAATTGAGACTTGTCATGGCACTTGTATACTGTAGTTGTTCTCTTGTTGACCTGACTGCTTCTATTGTTCTCATTTGTAAGTCGCTTTGGACAAAAGCGTCTGCTAAATGATTAAATGTAAATGTAAATGTAAATGAAGTTATCCTGTGTGTTGGATTTAATAAATGACAGTTTGTTTATCCTTTTCCCATAGAATTTTTATTGTCATGTTAAGCAATAAGGCACTTTGTCTCTACAAAAATATTAAAAAGTAACGTACGTATTGTCTGTGCTTCCAGACATCCATTGCACCATGTTTGCCCAATTCATCAACCCAGCAGGCAGTGAATCATCTCTATCAAACGAATGCTCCACTCATCTGTTTTCTGGAATAGCTGTAAACATACATTTTGACATTGCATTCAGAGATCTCTTGTATTATTTGGTCTTTTGGAGAGGACAATTAATTCCAGTCCCAATACGTACTTTAATACAGTTTCCTGTGCTCCTGGCTTGACTATAGAGTGGCTCTACAAACACACACACATTAGATTCGGCCGAGGTCAGCTTTATTATGGAAGTATTCGAAGGGCTAAAGTGGGTGCATTCCGGAACCCAAGGCCAGCTGTTTTGGTGCCCTGTTCGGCCTCCTAATTGGGCCTTATGTTTGAGTGTCCCTTGGTAGAGTGAATTAGAGGTCCTTGTGTTGTTGTACAGGAGCCAGGGGCATGTGTGGGGTGTGTGTGTAACTGGCTCTGTTTTGGGCTTGCGATCTAATTATCGGAGATAATTGCATGGACCTGGCTCCGGTTACTAACAGGCACTTATGCTAGCTCTCTCTCTCCATCTCTCCCTGCATCTCTTAGTCTCTATCATCCAATATTGCTGTGAAAGGAAGCATTTGTCTGATCTCCTGTATAATCATAGTCATAAAGTTGTGGAAAGGTCTCTCTCTGAACTGCTCATGACCTTGGTCCCCTAACAGGACAGAATCAAATCAGGAAACCAGAGTGTCTGCCCTTCCCCCTTCATGGAGCATGTGCACTATGAGCCATCTTTAATCAGTGTTTTGTGCCTTAAAATAGCATTAAAAAATACTGAAACATCTGTGACTTTTCCCGCACAGAATAGTTTATGTAGTAATTTACATGAATGAGACTTCATATCAAGCTACAAAAATTGCAATTCCGTCAGTCTGCTGAGCTGTGTTCTGGGCTTCGATAACAACAAATCACAATGGATTATTTGAAAGTGAAAAGTGTTTCTACTAATTTACTTAAAATAATAATTAACCCAGAATTCTGTCATCACTTACATAACATCAATTCCCCGTCTTTTTTTTTTAAACCCCTGACTTTTGTTTTTCTGAAGAACTCAAAAGAAGATACTTTGAAGAATGCTGGTAATCAATACAAACAGGTTTGTCACGTGTAGATGACATAAAGGGAGTAAATGATTTTCATTTTTGGGTAAACCCTCTCTTTAATTAGGATGATAAACACTTTAAATTTCAAACATACTGGACACATCCACTTATTGTGCTAGAATTCAATGGTTAAAGAAAAATAAATAAATAGTCTTTCAAACAACATATGCTTTAATACAATATAATTGAATTCAGTTTGAAACATTCAGTTAGACCGTTAGTAATAGATACTTAGGCATTATTGAATTATTGAACTGAAATCTCCCAAGCAAAGAATTCACTGAACTAAGATGAGGAAAGACATGCTGCACAATGACCACCAAAATGAGCAACAACCAAGAACATTATTCACCGATTACCTTTAAAAATTATTCATAGTAACAGTTAGATAATAATTATTTAAATAATTTTACCAAGTACAATATATTTCATTCCAAGAACTTTGCCATTTACCAATGTGTTTTTCAAAACACCTTTTAAATTTGAATGTTTTACCCTTTATTTATTAAATCTTACGATCCAAGTGTACATATAAATGCCTCATTCATTCAAGTAAATGCATGGGTAATTTTGCTAAATGTTAAATATTTTATCTACACTTTTTGTATTACTGCAGTTTTTTGCTGTAATCACATGGCTTTGTAAATACATTTTCCTCCTGCTAGCTTGATCAAGCAAGTTCTTTAATGGATTTTAAAATTGCTTTGATAATAATGAGATGTTTATAGATTTGTTAAGTCATTTTATTTATGTATTATAATCTATATAATTAAATATGAAAGTAAACGTTTCGTCTAGGTAAAGTTATCAATTTTAAATAAAACATTTATGAACAGAACAGTAGATATATAAATGAAACAGTGCTAAGTCTGGAGAGTCCGGCTTGAATCAGGCAGTGTCAGCAAGTTAACTTACGGTATTGCATATGGTCCGGTCGATTCAGCCCAGAATCTGAAATTGAGTACACATGCATATAGGCCGGGTGTGGCAGATGGATCTGGGCTGATGGACAATTCTCTATCAATTGAAAATTTTACTGAAAATGGCCCAAGTGTACGGAGACGGCTTTCAGCCTCATCAAACTATGCCTATGTTTTTTTGTTTTTTTTTTTGAATACGAGCCCTCTAGAGGCAAAAATTTACATACTGTGCCTTTAATTGTTTGCAGTTAACCTGAGGACTTTTGGCGAAACATTTGAGTCAAAGTTGAGAAAGAAACCTCTTTTAAGTTTTTGTAAAAGATCAACTTCTGAGCAATAACAAGTTCATAGATCACATTTCAGTCTTTAGATTTCATGTATCACACATAGATTTAAATATATATTAATTTCTATTAAATGTCTCATATTTTAATATTTAATGGCTCGTGTCTGAGACTCTTGTATAATAATGAATATTGTGTATTCATTCATACATTGACCATGACTTTTTACAAGGTCATACAGTTTTATGAGCATGTTGGCATAAAGCTTGAAGACCCAAATGTCTCTCTGAGTCTCATCCTCTGGTGGGCAAAACATCAGTCACACAGCAGACCAGAGTGAATTTTTGTTGTCTGTAGTGTGCATCCCACTGGAGATGTATAGAAAATGAACTGAATGAAAAAAAGAAACATAAAGAAATGCTTTATACTTTTCATCTACTCTACTTTCGGAGCCTGTTTCATTCTTCACCACACTGTACCAGTTTCACAAGAATTTAAAGATGTTACAATAAAGTGATTTAAAAAGTTTTCAGACAGTTATAGTCATAATGACATTCGTAAATCTCAACTATAACTGTTTAAAAACTTTTAATCAACAACATAATAACTGCAGCATTTATTTTAATAACAAAAAATACATATTTTTCAAAATGAAGACAAAGAAGTATTGTGACACTTTGTGTCTGGGGGTGGGGGGGGGGGGGCAGAGAGAAAGAAAGAATAAGAGATTTTGAAAAAAATTTTTAAGTTAGCTTGAATTTAGTTTTAGTTGGTTTGTCTATCCCTTTAATTGTCTAAATGCTCACTGCCTTTTTGTCAGCCTTCATCACAAAGTATAGCTCATATTGTGGAGCAGTTTTAATCCGTCAACGTCATCTTAATTTCCTTTCATATGAAAGTGATTCCAAACACAAACACATACTGGAATTTTAGTGTGACATGAGGCTCATTCTTTGTAGCATTGAGTCATGACTGTGCACTTCCTCTGAGTGTTGTGGGTTCTCATTTTGACCTCATTCTGTGACTGTGGCAACACAAAGGCCTTTTTTGTTTCAACATACTGATGTACTCTTACAGTATAAGTGCAATGACATTTACTTTTTAAACATGCTGATTGACTCACCGTTAAATCGTTCTGACTTCCCATAGCACAAAAATCACAAATTTTATAACTCAATTATACTTCAGTGAAAGCATTGATATTATATAGTTCTATGAGTTTCGCTTAGGTCTTCTGGTTTTCTTTTTTTTGGGGAGGTGGGGGCGGGGGTAAAAGGTTGTGCCTGTCAATATTATTTAATTAAGCTAAGCTTACATGAATTAACAATGAGATTAATAAATACTGTAACAAATATATTGCTTATTGTTGCTGAATGTTAGGTTAAGCATTGACCTTATAAAGTGTTACCTTTGATTTTATAACTTGTCAAACCTTGTAACTGTAACCAGCAGGCAGCACTTTTAAATGGGTCAGCTGTCTCAATTGTTTCAGTTTTTATCTTTCTTAAGGAATTGCAGGGGAAACTCTGACACTAAGTTACTTAAACATGAAACCCAACATGCAGATTCAGTCATTGTTTACATTGTCCTGTGTATCACTGCTTCAATGCATTGATTGACTTTCTCGGTGTACTTCCCATGGAAGTACTGAAGCTTGTCCACAGAGACTGGAGCTGTAGCTTCTTTGTCCGACACCTTTAGGTTGTTGGTAGCCTGTGTGGTGTCGCTGCCAGTCTTTACACTTGAACACCCTTTAGCTTGGCCTTACCCAGCGCCTGGCAATGGTTTAGATATGACTATAATTCAAATAATATAATAATTATATAATAAATTAGTAGATCCCAAATTCTGATGTGGAAATTTTTGTTAACTGACATTTTAAAATATCCTTTTGTATTAAAACTATACATTAAGTTTCCATTTGTTAACATTGATTAACTACATTAATTAACATGAACGAACAAAATACTTTATGCTGTATGTTACTTTTTTATACTTTATTTAAAAGTGTCCTTAGTACATTTAATTGCAGAATAATATTAATTAACAACATATACTTATTATAGGGTTATTGTTTAGGATTAGGGGTTGCTTGGCTTAGGGTTAGTTGCATGAAACTATGCATAGTGTACTGTTATTACTATAGTAAGTAAATGTAACGTGTAACAAGGAAAATGTAAAATTAATTTTAAGCAATACCTCTAAAGCATATAATTAAAGTCAATGTAAAATTTGACATTTACCAATACAGTACTAAAGTCATATCTGTTAATATTATTTAATAGACCTGAACTAACATGAACGATAATGAAGAGTATTGTTTTTATTAACTAAGGTTAACAAAGAATTAAAATTACTGCATTGAACGTATTGCTGCTTATTCGTTAACACTTGAATCACAAGTTAAATCCTGAACTAATGGAACCTTATTGTAAAGTGTTACTGCTTTAGCACATAGTGCTGCCCATTTACATTGATTTGCTGCATTAAATAAACATTTATACTCTAGTTATGTTGGTAGTAGTTATGAAATTCCCCCTTTAATGTGCTATGCTAAGTAATACCGTTCCAGATTATATCTAATTATTGAATACGTATTGTGCATGCAGTTTTGTTGATCTTTCTATGAAATACTGTACTTTATTTCTACTTTAAGTAGTTAATTCATCACACTACAGAGATAAACCGAATTGCAAAAACACCAGTAACTGTGTTGTTCTTTCTTTCATCCATGAATGAAGAGGCACCCATACGAAGGATGATTGTGGGCCAGGGGTCGACGTTTAATCCCACAGGCTGTGCTCAGATTGGGACGGACTGCTCCTGAGATCAGAGAACAGAGGAAAGAGAAGGAGGGGCTGTACCAGGTCAAACTCCATCAGTTATTCCCATCACTCCCATGCCCTTAACATTTCTTTGTTTAACAAGGATTTAGAGGAGGATTCTGTCTGTCAAAGCACAAGATCAGGACTGTGTTATTTGCAAATACGAGCTCCATACTACTGCTAATGAATGAAGAATGAATGTATGAATTTGTGTGTGTGTGTGTGTGTGTGTGTTATATTAGCAGTTATAGTAGTTCTGCTATACTAATTGTACTGTACTTTCCATTTGTAATACTGGATCAATATCCATTGTTTTAAAAGTTCTAAAGGGGCATGTCACCCATTATTTTTGTGTAAGGATTTGATCTGGAGAAAGAATATACAAACAAACGTCATATATGTTGGATGAATGATGCATGTGACATCTGTAATGTGGGAGTCATGAGTGTGTGTTGTATCTGAGGTGTGTTTATAAAAGGATGAGGCTGAGGCACTGTGGTCTTTTGAGTGTACACAAAGTTGAGGAGATAATGGTCCCTGGCTTTGACATTGAGCTCTGCAGGAGACGGATGAACCTGCTGGGCCATTTTGAGCACACACACAACCATGCCTACACATGGACAGGAATGTATGGACACACATGTCCACAGTAATATAAACACACTCAAGTACAGCTTGTCAATGCAGTTTTGGGTGTTCAGAAGCTACTATTATATATGTTATAACAAGCAAAGATCTCCACGATTCCTATTACCTAGTGTTGCATCTATGAGGGTCCTTCCCAGAACTTTGCTTTCTCAAAAAAAAAAAAAAAAAACCCATCAAAAAGCAGTAATATTAAAAGAACATTCTTTCAAGGTTATCTGGCTTGACAAATATACTCAAACTGTTAGCATGAAAACATCATTCATAAACTGTGAAAGAACTTTATTAATTAATAAGTTTGACCTTTTTACAGTAATATCAATGAGCAAGTGAATCAACTGCTATTAAAATTGTTTAAAATTAGTAATAACATGTTGAAATGTTGCTGAGTGAGAGACTGGGTTTAAAACAGTATTTTCAGACTTGTATCATGGTATTCATTAAAGTACTTTGGACTACCATGTAAATAATATGGTACATGCCATTGAATACACATAAAAGTGATGATATTCATAATTGTATGCTAAGTTCTGGTAATTCTAAAATTGTTTGTATTTTAGCATTAACCTGACTGTCAAAATATGGCCCGGTTTTGTGAATTTACATGGCACTGTACTTCTATCATACCTTTGAAAAGGTCTAGGCACAACTGTTTCATGTATCTATTTAAATGTTGCCTAATTTAATACCTCACTATTTACACAGAGAGGAAAGAGTTAAATCTAGTAACAGATTCCAGAAGTTGTTTGTGTATTAGGAGGCATGGAACTTCCTGTGTCCAGTTGCTTGTTCAAACACACACAGACTCACACAGACATACATACACTGTTACAAAATAAATGGCTACGGTGGTATCGAGATGTCTGTGATACATTGTCAGTCCCACAGATAACATATACACATGTGAGCACACAGTCACGGCATATAAGAAGATGAATGTTTGCTGATTAGCCTTGCTGTGATGTTCACCATAATGGATGGTGGGGCATGTCTATGTGGCATTGCTTTGTGTCTGTATGTGAGCGAGTTTGTTTCTGAATGTATGTTTGTGTTGACCTGTTGGTGTGTGTGTGCGTGCGTGCGTGCATGCGTGTGTGTGTGTGTGTGCGTGCGTGCGTGTGTGTGTGTGTGTGTGTGTGTGTGCATGTGTAGATGGGCTGTAAGCGGAGAGGACGCCAGACTGTCTCCAGACGTGCTGTAGAGGAACTGATCATAAATCAGCTCAGATTAAAGAGAAACCGCCAACCTGCCTCTGCTCAGAGCGACTCCACTAAACCCACTTTAACCCAGCCCAGAACTAGTCCAACTTGTAATTATTAAAGGCCAACATCCAATTACACAAAATGTTTAATAAATAAAGAATCACAAAAAAAGGCCAACATCCTACTTTTTACAGAGGCTAGTTAGATTAATCAAGGGTCACATTACTACTGCCAGACTAATACTTTTTTTCTATTTAAAACTGTTCTCCATGTTTACTCATATTATTATAATAAATAATATACAGCAATATAGCTTTCCAATGACTTTATCAGAAGCCAATGTCATGGATTTTATTAATAAGGGGAAATAAGTACCTGTAAATGTAAATTACACAAATGTAATTTGTATCAAATTTCCTATACAAATATGTTCTATGATGTACAATGGTTATATCAGATGGTAATACCATGGTGTTTTTATAACCATATTCATATATGATCCAGTCCATGTGGTACATTAAGAATGTCATGGTTTTGTCTTGTTTCATGTCAGTGAACCCATGGTACAATTATTTACATTTATATTAGTATGATGATCTGGGATGTACATCATATTGCGGAAATGCTAATAAATATAAATAATGTTTTTGAAAACAGTGGTTCTTCATAGACTATTCCAATGTATTAATATAACATTTGTGTAATCTCATTCAGATATGCTATATTATTAGACTTAGATTGCTTATATAAAGATATCTTTGCACAAAGCCTGGAATGCACAATTATTCTGTTTCAAGCCCATATGATATTCTTCTGTGGAAAGATTTCAAAATGTTAAGGATTAAAGTCTTAGTCACTTTCAACTGAATGGTGATTATGGTTGTGAGTCTGTATTATTTATTGTCTTTATCCTCTTAAAAGAGGTTGTAAAACACAACCTAGAACATTTCATACGCCACTGACAATGCCTTAAAGGGTTAGTTAACGCAAAAATGAAAATTAGCCCATAAATTGCTCACCCTCAAGTCATCCTAGGTGTATATGACTTTCTTCTTTCAGACGAATCCAGTTGGAGTTACTTTATATTAAATATTGAGGTCACATTTTATTTTAAGGTCTAATTCTCACAATTAACTAACCATTAACTATGATTTCTGCCTCAATTAACTTCTAATTTGCTGCTTATTAATAGTTTATAAGGTAGTTGTTAAGTTTAGGGTATTGGGTTGGATTATGGATGCCATCCATTATACGTACTTTATAAGCACTAATAAACAGCCAATATGTTAATAATAGGCATGCTAATAAGCAACTAGTTATTAGTGAGAATTGGACCCTATACTAAAGTGTTACCAAAATTGTCTTTGATCTTTCAAGCTGTTTAATGCCACTCAGTGGGTGTTGCATGCATCAGTTCAAAAGAAGTCAAATAAAAGCGCCCATCCATTTAAAAAAAAAAAAAAAAAAGTATCTCACACGGCTCCGGGGGGTGAACAAATGCCTCCTGTAGTGAATCGATGTGTTTTTGTAAGAAAAATACAGTATCCATATTCAAAGCGTAATAATCACTTTAATGCAGCTTGTGCCAACATTTGTTAAAAGGAGCAAAGGAAGAAAAGTTTCCTTACTTTAACAAACGAAAACCAGTCTCCTCTTGGTTTATATCAGAGTCCTCTGACATTCTTCTTCACAAATCCTCGTTTATTTTAAGCTCTCCCCTGCGCTGCCGCGTTCCTCACTACTGAGCGACGCATGCACAAAGCCGACCTCATACATCATCTGCCCAGGAACTGCTTCCATTTACAACACTGAGGACAAACTAGATTAAATTGATTAATACATTTTGAATATGGATATTTTTCTTACAAAAACACATTGATTCTATACAGGAGGTGTTTGTTCACCCCCCAGGGTCATTTTTATTTTATGGATGAGTGCTTTTTATTTCACTTCCTTTGGACTGATGCATACAACACCTGCTGAGTGAGCTTGAGAGATCAAAGACAATTTTTTATATATATATGAGTATATATATATATATATATATACTCACATACAAACTCTGACAAGCTTCATCTGAAAGAACAAAGTCATATACACCTTGGATTACTTGAGGGTAAGTAATTTATGGGCTAATTTTCATTTTTGGGTGAACTAACCTTTTAAGCTTATCTGAGATCAGACTTGCTGTTTCTCTCAGTGGATGAGGTTTAGATACAGATCAGAAGAACTGACCCGAGACCCACATGAAAGGCCAATAAACACTGTCTGAGCCACTCAGAGGTGAAATGGCACATCCTCTTCATCAGTTTGCTTCAAGGGCAGGCATTTCCCAAATTCATTTCAGGGCCGTTCTTTATGGGAACAGTTAAATATAGTTTTGGAAAGGAGCGGAGGCAGGATAGTCAAACAGTTTACTGCACTTTTCCCTGGATTCTAGGTGGTCTGGCTAATGTTTCATGGTCATGTCTGACTAAAGAAATGCCTGGTCTCCCACTCACACCCAGATCTCTCAGGCTGCAGGCATGCAGACCCACAAGTTCAGCTCCATGCATGGGAAAATGCAGTTGTCCTTCCTGCTATAGTAGAAAGTAGAAGATGTTGGAGCTTATGTATATTTGCTGGTTACAGTATCACACAATGTTGGTCAATTTGGTGCTTAATTATCATCAGTTATTATTGATGCTCAAGTACAATATTAATGATGGTTCTATTAGTATGACTTATTATGATTTTTGTACAAATTATTTACATTGTGTAAAAAGTTATTATTTTTTTCTAGGACCCAAAGTGAAAAAAAAAAAACTAATGTGTTAGTAAAATTGTACAATTCAAACTTATAACAAAACTTACTTTTCAAACAATTTGAGTCTATACAGAGTCACAGATGTGCAAATTAGAGTCATCTTACTTCAAGCTCTTCAAAATCCGGGTTTTTGTGACCTCATGAACAGCATTGTGGAAGCTCATGAATACTTTTGATTGACCGCTGTAACATCTCTTACCCTCTTTATCTTTCTGTTGCACCTTCCCTCCTTAAACTCGTATATCTGAAGCGTCATCAGCTCTATATGTCTGCTTACATGCCAGCAGCTTTTGTCAATGTCAATGTCAATGTCACCTTTATTTATATAGCGCTTTAAACAAAATACATTGCGTCAAAGCAACTGAACAACATTCATGTTTTTGTCAGTGTAGGTAAAGATTTACAGCTACAGGAGTTTGTTTTTCCAAAGGGTTTGTCTTGCCACCTGCTTATCCAGAATAAATGAGCTGTCCCGCACACACAATATCCTTTCTTCTTTTTTATTTAATATTTTAATAATTTTGCTGGTCTTTATCCTATCACAATACCAAGTCCTCATTCAGGCAGACAAAAGTAATGTAACATTAGATTTATAGTCACTACAACCTAAACAGTCAAGCAAAGTAATTCTCAAGGTCATCTTTTTATTCAGAGGTCCGAACTGAGCAAAAAATATGCAATTTGGTGCTCTTAATAAAAGTAATATATTTAAAATACATTTATTTCATACCAAGTGTACTTCAACTCTATTAACATGTTTACTTACAAACAACTTGAGACTTACTGATATAAAACTTATAGTTAAACTTTATTTGGCGTTCTACTTTTGCACAATGTACATTTCTTAATTTTAAGTCCAAAACATGTTTTAATGTCATTTTTGATGAGGAGTGTATGATCTTTGAATAATATCAGTCTTTAAATGCTAAATATTTAAAGTGAACCTGAAGTATACTTGCATAGTTACACTTTAGCACAATCAAATATACTAAGGGTTTTATTGGACTTCACTACTTCCTTACATTTAAAGAGTATTAAGAACAAAATTAGTTGTTCCAATTTAAGACTTTAAGTATGCCAGTTTAGTATACTAAAAGTACAATTCCAGGGTATTTTAATAAGTAAATAAATATGAAAATGTATTTGTAGTTTACTTAGCGTAAAATAAATGTATTTAAAATACATTTATTTTGTTTCATTTTTTTTTTTTACTAGGGTTATCACTCTGTATTTCACAGTAATATTTCTTAGATGATATTTAAATGTTTTTTTTTTTTATGTTCAAAGCAATATTATTTTTATTGTTGGATGCAAAACCAAAACAATTTAGTACAAGACTGAGATATATACAAACATTCCTCAAAAGCCTTTGATGTTCATCAGTGATGTTCATTGATGTTCATTTTGTTTTGTTTTTTTTTTTCAAAAAAAAACTGATGTATGGATAGTAGTAAAGTAAACATAGGTAGTGGTCATCTTGAAGTTATTCTTACATGTACATTACATTCTTAAGTGGGCATTTTAACAATAATGTTAAAGTAATTTACATGCTAAAAAGCATCTATCAGATGGCAAGACATATAGTAAATTTTGTACAACAGGTTTTCAGCAAAGTTTTGATCATGCTAATCATATAGAGGCCTTAGAAATATGATTTGATATGGTTAAGATCTGTGAAGAATGCAGGAGAGGGCGCTGAGAGGCAGGCCAGGGTGTTGGCGGCAACACTACGGAGGGTTCAGGACGGATTTGTTCCTTCTCTCTGCAGATTAGCCTGCAAAACGGCCATGCTGTTTGCACTCACATGCACTGATAAGCACCATTAACAGGGTGCTAATCCTGTCGCGCTCCGCATTCAGACTCACACAGATGGGAGGGGAGAGACCGACAGACAGAGCTCTATGTGGAGGTCACCATTATCACTGCTTATTAAATGTTTCCCTTCATATAATTCGTACAAGGACTGAAAACACATAATGCATGCAGAGGCTTGATGAGAGCAAGTGTCTTAACTGCATGTGATGTATAGATGTTTCGGCAATGGCACCTAGGATAGTGACAGATTTTGGCCTCGCTGGATATTAATGTGAGGACCAAATCCCTCCATCCAGCTGTTGCAATAGATGTCCCAGTGAGGATAAAACGACAGCTCAGTTGTCCTGGAGGTGTTGGTGGGCATGACGCATGATGATGGGCAGATCCTGGTAAAGTGACAAAACACTCGCAGTCCAGACTTATCTGCTTGCCATTGGAATTTGCTCAAAATCCAGCAATACTGATATCAACAAAAACCCTGTTGTGAACAATATATGACACATCTAGAGTTTCCAAAATGAAAATGTGTGTACTTTTTAACTCAATCTGATTTACACAAGTACAATTTGTTCCTGTATCCTCATCCTTTTCTGGTTCTATCAGTAGTAGTTGAGTAAGTAATAATTTGTCTTTTATTGCTTTTATTCAGTGTAATTTCCTGTACACTTATTCTTGGTGTAGCCAATCGAAGCAAAGAGAGGTTAAGTGCATTGTCACAAATCACATTGATGGTAGTTCATACCTTGTTTCTTATGACTCTCGAACAATCAACCTTAGCTTAATTCAGAGAGCAGAGATTCACTGTTAGAAATGTTATTCCAGGATCAAACCCAAATCCAATCTTGTTCCTATACTGAAAAAGAAAAAGCTTCTTAATATTGTTCTCTTTTTTTTTCTACAAATATCAAATCATCCTAGATGCTGTAAACTGTATCATAATATAATATAATATAATATAACGTGTGAAAATCATGTTAAATCTATATTTATAGCTTTCAGGACTTCCTTCATGAACATGAAGATTTGAACAAACAGACCTAATTTTACGGTTGTTTATGTTCACATAAACAAATTGTACATGTTAGGATTTTTGGATTCTGCCATCTCATGTTCCCTCAAATCTAGAGAATCATCTGTACACACTGAGCAATTCTCTTCATTAGCTCTATTTAGTCTGAGTGTCTGGCCAGTCGGATAAAAAAGCTATTGGTCATAAGTTCATTAGGTGTCCTGAGGCACATGTCAACCTATTGCAATTTACTTTATTTATGCCTGTCGCCTTAAGTCATTAGTCTCTATGACTATAATGAAATTTTGCAATGCTGTTAGAGTCACTTAACAAATGAAGACTAAGACGACTGCAGATGCCTCATTGATTTAGATGTCTGAGGGTCAGTTGTCATGGTATAAGGGAGTGACATGACGTGTGTGTGTGTGTGTGTGTGTGTGTGTGTGTATGATGCCACATATGCTGTTAAATCCATCACTTACAGCGGTATATCAGTTTTCTACATGAACTCTGATCATCTACAGATCTGTAGTTTTAGGCAGCCTCAAACTGAGTTCCCTGTGTCTGTGTGTGTGAGTGTGTGTACATGAACCCAATAGGCCCCAGAGACCTCTTCAGTCCGACGTTACAGAAAAATATTGGACATAGGACACCTTAGATCAAACTCCATTACATTAAAGAAACATTAGATGCAGTAGTTAAGGAGGGAATGGCTCGATCCATTTACATGTCAAAGATGGGGGAGTGCAGTCACAACTAATTACGCTGGTGGAGCAGTCTGACTGTCTGGGGCTTTCTCTCCTGTCTTATCCTCTTCATCTTTCTAATATTCATTTCCTTTGTTTTATGAGTTAATATTGCATGTAGAGTTTCCCTTCTTAAGCTACACTGTTGAGTTGAAGTACTATCAGATACTATAAGCTGTTTGTCACAGCCACATGTGAGACTACACTTACTTCACCGTTTCCATCTGCGGATGAAACAAGCTGTCTGATGTCAAGGTCTCTGTGTGATTGTCAGCAAGCTCTCCACAGCTGCTTCTGTAAAATAACACAACAGCTGTCTGGAAATATGTGAAGCATTTAAAAGGAATGAAACTTAAATGATCCAACATAAACAAGGCTGGACAAGAGTCCACCTAGTTCTTGTTTATAAGACATAAGAGACAAGGTGTGACTCTTTATTGCTGGTCCTATAAATTTATTTACAAATGAGTTTGTTTTTAATTCTGATTAAAATTATATATATATATATATATATATATATATATATATATATATATATATATATATATATATATATATATATATATAGTTGAGGGTATAAACTGTAAAAAACTGATCTGATATCATCCTGTAATGCAGCTCCACAAAAAAAAAAAAAAAAAAATCTGTAAAATCTGAATTATATATAATACTTAAAAATATGTATATTTGCTGTTATTTATTTCTTGATTTTAACAGTATGACAAGACCAGGTTTAAGTTGTAAATGAAATGAATGGAATGTGGCATGATTGTGACATGTTATTTATGGCATATATATATATATATATACTTAAGGAAAATGTTTTCACTTTTTACTTAATGATTACACTAATTGTTTTCCTTGACAAAAGCTTTGTAACTGTAATGTAAGTCATTATGTTGATGGTTCATGATTTATTAAATTGATTTACTTTTTCTTAAAAATAGAATGAAAGTTTTTCAAAACCAAATAAATCCAACATAAATCAAAGTACATTTTAAAGAACTGGTCAGTATATATTTGATAAATTTTTCTTTATCATGAGCTGCTACACCATAAATAGTGTCAATATCGTGCAGTTCTGTAAAAGCATTTCATGTTCATTTTTACAAGCTGAGAGCCAAATTAATATAATATCTGTGTTAAATCAACAACATGCCACAAACAAATGTCAGTTTAAGATGCATTTGACTTGAATAAGTCCTGCTTGACACATGTACCCCACACAAAAACGTGAATCGGCATACAGTATTTAATTTTGGCCCTTTTGTGCCCTGATTTGATGATGGTGTAAAGCAGGTCAAATGGGTTAAGATTCTTAGCCATCCCAAAGCCTTTGCTCATTCCTTAATAATCCTTTTCACCTCTTGAGACATTATTGCCAGGTTTAGCCGGATTTACCTCACCCGATAGCAGAGCCGACAGTGTCAAAATACTCACCATTTCGGAGAAAACTCATAAACAAGAGCAAAAAGCAACAGTGACACAGACGTAGACAGAGATTAAGAAACATAGAGGCTGATAGATGGTGTTAGTAGGTAAAATGTCCCAAAATTAAAAGCATGTTTCTTGTCTGATTTTGCCCTCTGTGGAATAACAGCAAGCTTGATGAGGACTCCAGTGCTGTGTCTGTAATCCTGACAGATCAATTTATGGCCTATATTTCTCCGGACTGCTGTAAGAAACAGCAGCATGGAGCAGTGCAGCCATTAACACAGAACTGTGTTGTGGGATGGAGGATCTATTCTTGTGTGTGTGTGTGTGTGTGTGTGTGTGTGTGTGTGTGTGTGTGTGTGTGTGTGTGTGTGTGTGTGTGTGTGGAAAAGATTGGTTTTATCTGAAGAGCTGATTAAAATTGTCACTGCCACATTTGTTCCTGATTCATGTTGTCCTTTCCATAAACAACTCTAGCTCGTTCTCAAGCAAAGTATGTGCTTAATGTTTTCTACAGTTATTACAGTTTTATAAATACAGTATACTATTATAGTTTCTGGTAATATTTTAAATTAGATTTTGTTTAATGTTTTTGTTTTCATTTTAGTTGCAGTTAAAGTTGTAATCATTTTGTTGCATGTTTTTACTTTTTATTGTATTTTAAAATATCTCTATATACTTTTTAAAGTAAGTTTTAGTTTTTAATTTTAGTTTATTTAAACTAAAAATGAAAAATATCTGGTAATTTAATAATAATAATAATATTACATTTGTTTAATATGTTTTATTTTATTTAAGTTTATGTTTATTTTATTTTAAGTAACAATTTGCTGATTGTCTTTAACTATTGGATGCACAAACCTGAGCCAGATGCATCTCACACTAAAGTTGTTTTGATCAGGCTGGCTTTACTAGGATAGTTCCTTTACACTTAGCAATGTTCCCTTTTGTCTTCTGATGCCTGGTTTCTCTGAAATCTTCAGGACCTCTAACTGTGATGTGCTGAATCCCACCAATGGCTCTTGGATCTTATAGTAACCAAGGCTATGTATTTCAAGAGGCTTTAAAGTATTACTCAACATTTCATTGGACCTTGCACCTGGACTTCGATGACACTGCTAAAGCGCTTAAGACAGATAGAAACTGCGATTATGTCGCCACAGAGGGTCATCGCTGCTTGGATCAGAACGAGGTGACAAAACCAAAGTGTTCCAGTCACCTGCTCTTGATAAGAGGCTCTGGTGGTGTGAAGGTGGAGGCTAGTTGTTTGTGTGTCATATATATATGTGTGTGTTCATAAGTATTTTTGTCTTTTTTCCCAGTAAAATTATTCAAGCATCCTTAAAACAACAAAAGATTAATCGAGAGACAAATTACACAGAAAATAAGATTTGTTTTCAAAGAATATATTTTATATTAAGTAAATTTTTTCTTATATTATTTCTCAAGTCTTATATATGACAAACCCATTGTCACATCCCACACCTGCTCTGGGGTGCGTTTCCCGTACAACGATGTAACTCTAATAGCTGATTAACCACCATAGTACGATGCATCGTTATGGAAACGAACTAGCTAGTCATGACTGTTTCGCAAAACCATGGTATCTGTGTCGCAGATCCATGGTTCAAACTACGTTGGTTGGTTCTTCTTCTTCTTTGATCTAATGGCTGACTGGAGCCATGAGCACATACCACCACCTACAGTAATTTGGTTCTTTTTTCTCTTTTCTTCGACTCGAATTATGCTTTTGAAATGACGTTACGTAGGCGTCGAGTAGTAACGAATCATTAATTTGTTCTGCAATACATTATATACACACACGGAGTAAAAAATGTGCTCTTTTCTGATCCCAATGTCAATAATTTCACCATTTCATATAAATACTATTTCTTATTTAATATTGATAGGCTACTTATCTACAACTGAAAAAAGATGAGTTTTGAAAAAACTGTAGGTTACTGTTGTGGACACCTGTTGCTTATTTTGCTCAATTTTAGGTCTCCTTGCCACTCTGCCATGTGTTAATTAAAATTACACGAAAATCCCAATTTTCAAAGCATGAAATTGCAGTTCTTTTGGAGGATGTAGAAAATAATAAAGTCCCGCTATTTTCAAAGCTGAAAAATACTGCATTACAAAAGCTGACAAAAATAAATGAATCTACATTCATTTACTATAAAAATATGTGGTTTTAGTGTTATCATCTAATATAAGTGAAAAACTCTAACACACTGTTTGACTAATATTGTCATATGAGAAATATGTCTTTTGGAATGTTTTTACAAAGATAACTCACTTGACAAACTCGCCGTTTCTTCACACAAACGAAACAATGGCTGCGTTCCAATCGGCATGATTGATGCTTTCAGAGGGCACTTCGAAGGGAGAATAATTGCTAGGGCCACACTGCTATATAGTTTCAAACTGAATTTGTAATAATAATAAAGAAGGCGAATTAGGTAATAAACTTAAACCACAACTTTAAGTCTTTTAAATCACTCAAAGTGGATGGTGAAATCTTCTAAAGTAATAGGGCATAGGGTCGATAACTCTTAATAGAACACACCCCAGGTACGGCACAATCAATGACGTCGACACAGCAAACTAACAGCGAACAATGCCTCTAACAACAGGTGGAGGGCTGTCGTTCCAACGACACAAGTTTGCGAATGTGAACTAGGTCTTCAGAAAACAGAAGACTAGGAAAGCTTCAGTCCCAAACTGTGTTTCACCTGCCTGTTAATTGTCTGTGCTGACCAACTGGCTCCCATCTTCACACAGTTCTTTAACAGATTTCAGGAGCTGTGTGTTAGTTCCCCAATTCTTCAAACTCTCCACTACCATATCTCCGTGCCTTCCTCAATTTGTTAGTGGATTACAAGCTTCATGAAAGACAGACAGCAGCTAATAAAAGGCTGGGGAAACTCACATCTAGGACTCTGACGATCAGCAGCTGGTGCCCCTCAGGGATGTGTTCTCTCCCCACAGCTCTTCTCGTTGTACATGAATGACACTACAGTCATCAGCCTCATCAGGACAGTGATGAGTCTGCATACCTAAGCATGGTTGAGCAGCTGGCCGTCTGGTGCAGTCTTAATAACGTGTAGCTTAACATGATCAAAACAGTGGAGATGATTGTAGATTTTAGGAGAAACAACCTGCACTCCCCCCAATCCCCACCATCACAGATAAGCACTGTAGAAGCAGTGGAGTCATTTAGGTTCATGGGCACCTCCATCATCCAGGACCTTAAGTGGGACAATCACATTGACTCTATCGAAAAAGACCCAGCAGAGGTTGCAGAGCACCCTTCGCCAACTGAGGAAGTTCAACCTGCCACAGGAGCTGCTCACCCAGTTCTACTCGACCATCATTCAGTCTGACCTGTGTTCATCTAACTGTCTGGTTTGAGTCAGCTACTAAATCAGGAGTCAGAAGACTTCAACAGACAGCCAGGGCTGCTGAAAAGATTATTGGTGTCCCCCTGACTAACCTTCAGGAACTGTACACCTCCAAAGTAAAAAAAAAAATCACTCTGGACCCCTCACACCCAGCCCACTTCCTCTTTGAATTGTTTTCCTCTGGCTGGCACTACAGAGCACTGAGCACTAAAACAGCCAGGCGCAAGAACATCTTTTTTCCTACGGCCATATTCCACCTGAACAATGCACAACATCTAGGACTGCAAATTTGTATATAGTTTTTTCCAAACTGTTCATCTATAAATAACACATTTGCACATTTATAATTCTGTATATTGGTATTTCTGGTAACACTTTAGAATAGGTAACACTTCAGCACTCAGGCTCAAATTAAGTTTTAGTAACTTAGTAACTTACACAAAATATGTATCTGGAGTAATAAGGTTTTTAGTTTTTAACTGTTGCAAATCAGCAACGCCTGCCTTGAGAGGGTTAACTATTAACTAAGACATTTCTCTCAATAAATTCTTAATTTGCTGCTTATTAATAGTTAGTAAGGTAGTTGTTAGGTTTAGGTATTGGGTAGGATTAGAGATGTAGAATAAGGTCAAGTAGAATAAGGCATTGATTCTGTATGTTCTTAATTAGCACTAATACATGGCTAATAATCTAGTAATATGCATGCTAATAAGCAACTAATAGGTGTTACCTATTCTAAAGTGTTACCATATTTTTCTCTATATTTCTATTGACACGTTCTTATTTTTCTTTTATTTTATATTTTTTTAATGTAAGTGGTTCCCAACGATGGTCCTGGAGGCACCCCAACACTGCATGTTTTGCATGTCTCCTTAATCAAACACATCTGATTCAGGTCATCATCTCATTAGTAGAGACTCCAAGACCTGAAATTGGTGTGTCAGAGAAAATAGACATGCAAAATGTGCAGTGTTAGGGTGCCTCCAGAACCATGTTTGGGAACCACTGGTCTATTGTTTAGTGTATATTGTCTATTGTTATATTTCGTTTTATTACATGTGTGTCTATTATATGTCAAAATATGACTGAACTGTACTTTTTATTTGCACTGTCACCAAGACAGGACCATGTATGTGTATATACACTTGACAAGGATCCCTTTCTGATTCTGATGCATAAACTTTTACCACATTTTGCCAGATTTATCCTTAAAGCTGCAGTACGTAACTTTTTTTGTGTTCAAAATGTAAAACATTTATATAATTAGAGATTCTGATTATTTAGACTGGTTCAGGTAGGTACCACTGCGGAGTAGCCCAGTACCTGCACTGGCTACAATGTTCTTCTGCAAGATACACACAGTTCTGTTTATTAGCCGCTAGAGCGCCAAAAGTTAAGGACTGCAGCTTTAAATAAAGATAATCTCTAAACACGTTTTAATATCTTACCCAATTTTGCTTCTTAAGTGAATTTATGTTGTTTTAAGAATGTTCAGCTATTTTGAAAGGAAAACCACTGGGGAAAAAATACTGATTATGAAAAACTGAGACAAGAGTATAGAGAAATAGAGGATCTATATAGTTTCCTTATTCATTTGGTGCAATTGACATATGAAAGGAGAATGTTCTCACTATATATATATATATATATGTATGAAAACTGAAACACGAGATCTTCTTCCAATTATAGTGCTTTTTTAACAACCAGCCAATTTAACAGCAAACAATGCAAGATACACAATTCAAATCAGCAATTTGATGCCATCAGTATTCTTCAGATGAAACTCTGATCAATCTGACACACACACACACACACACACACACACATATATATGAATTTTTTTTTTTTCTTGTACTCTTGCTACCTTTCTCTTTGTTCACAATTTGCAGATCTCTCTCTCTCTCTCTCTCTCTCTCTCTCTCTCTCTCTCTCTCTCTCTCTCTCACACACACACACACACACACACACACACACACACACACTTCTTTAAAGTAACAATTTATAGCAATTCTTACAACATTCTTGCTACTAATCTCACAAAAGATAATTAACAATGCACCGGTTTTGATATGGTTCAGTGTGTTTTTATTTATATGAAGTACCCAACTCAGGTTCAGGAGGAGCATCAACCAGTCCTACGACTGAATATAAGTAGCAGTCATTGCTCCGTTCCAGTGACAGTTCTTGTCCTCCTCTAACTCTTCTCTTTTTCCTCCACACTCTACCGGGGGATCCTTATCCAGAGCTTCAGCTGAGCCTCAGTTTCGAGCCTCTTTCGCAGACAAGCAAGCCAAATTCATTTACCATTATCTGGCAGGCAAACGTGAAGTTATTACAAAACACAAATTCACAAATTATCCCTTTCACAACCCAAACATGTTAAATGTTTCATCTATATGAACTATTATTCATAGAAAATCATAGTAATCTTTCATGATGTTATTACTGTTCAGTTTTGCATCTTTGTCTAACACAGTGTTTGTTTGATTCATTTCAACTGATCTTAATGGTTAATCAGTGAATCATTAGGTAAATATATACATGTCTATAGGTATAGATATGGATTGTGAAGAACTGCATGGTTTGCGATATCATTATATATTATAACAAATTACTGTTACAATATAAGCAACAAATCAAATAATAACAACAAGTTCAAAGTGTTTTTGGGCATGTTTTGTGACATACCAGGACACAACTTTGTATAATGACATGGGTATGACACAGGTATTACAAGGAGAGGGTGACTTATGAGGACATAACCCATGTCCCCATTTTTCAAAACGCTTATAAACCATACAGAATGAGTTTCAAACAAAGTTTCCTGTGAGGGTTAGGGTTAGGTGTAGGGTTGGTGTAGGGCCATAGAATATAAAGTTTGTACAGTATAAAAACCATTATGCCTCTGGGATGTCCCCACTTTTCACAAAATCAAACGTGTGTATGTGTGCAGTCCAAAATGTCCTTACTATTTAGATATGTCCTCACTAATATAGTGAAACCTTTTAAACACCGATCTGTGAGCCGAACCTCGATAATTATAAAGTCTTATAAATTAGTGAATTGTGTTTCTATTTAAATATTTTGCATCCTTTTCAGTTAGGGTTATGTTGAGGGGTAGGGGCTGGGTTAGCTGATAAAAATACCAATAACTGGTATAAAAATAATGGAAGTCTATGAGATGTCCTCTCTATAGAGAAACAAATGTTTGTGTGTGTGTGTGTGTGTGTGTGTGTGTGTGTGTGTGTGTTTAAGTTCATTAATCTAGAGTTGAGGGAGTCCTATGAGGTTGCAAACAGGGAAAGGGTTCCTCTGATTACTGTTAATTACCCACAGGGCCTTATAACACACTGAGTATGCAGCAAGTCTGTGCACATTGCCAGGCCACCCCTGAACTTCCTTTGGGTCCACCCTCATTTCCTCTTCCCAGCCATGAGTGATGAGAGCTATAATGAGATCATGGTAAGTGTGTGTGTGTGTGTGTGTGTTTCGGGGGGCAATGCTTTCTTCTGGTAATCAAGTGTATGCTTTGCTTAGAAGGTTTGTTCTTAATTCTGTTTCTTCTTCTTCTTCTTCTTCTTCTTCTGATGTTTGGAAATAATGAAAAGGTCATTTACAGAAGAAGAAAAAAAAGTGGAGAAGTAACACAGAATTTAACTAATATTAACAAAATGTCTTAGGAATGTCTTAGCCTTCAGCTTCATCCTGCAAACAAAAATGGCAAGTGTTTTTCTAAAATAGCACAATCCAATTTAATTGACTGACCTTTCTCAGTTTTGGGGAGTCTGATGCTTTTTATCAGCATCATCAAAGTTTCAAGGAAAAACAAGTTGCTGAAATCGCCAGTTTGGCAATAACACATCTATATTCAGCATTATAAGAGTTTTGTTTGAGATATTGTCAGAATATAAGGCAAATCAGACACGACTTAATGCTGATTATCCAAAGTCTGGCTACGGCAAGGGGTCCGTCGGTTTGGTTAGCACAACCTTTTTTTATCTCTCATTATAGATGCCATAACTTTCACCAAAACAACAATTTTATATAAATTAATCCATGCAGACATTTTTTTTTTTTCGATAAATGTTTATTTTACATTTTTTGAAGGACTCTTAAATCTGCCAGTCAGTGTTGACATGACATCATTTTCCTGTGACTCCTGAGTGATCAGTCACATGGCATTTACAGCTCAGGTGATTGGCTCAAAACTTTGTAGCATCCAAGGAAGAAATATAGGAAATTTCAAATTTTGCACTTCTAGGAGGTCATACATCAACTAAGCTCTTTTCATTGATTGCTAGCATATTAGCTTTCTTCAGCTATTACAGACCTCCTTTTCTTCTGTTCTGCTCTTCTAAATATAGAAGCCTCCCTTGAACCAGCCACTTACAGGTCAACA
This sequence comes from Carassius carassius, assembly GCF_963082965.1. NCBI lineage: Eukaryota > Metazoa > Chordata > Actinopteri > Cypriniformes > Cyprinidae > Carassius > Carassius carassius. The sequence goes on along the minus strand of NC_081759.1, from coordinate 14,863,987 downwards.
CTAGGGCGGCTTATCCTGTAAGCGGAGTGCTGAAATGCAGATGCTAAAAATATCTAGAAAGGTGTGCACTGTGCTATCCACAGGTTACAAGGTCATCAAAATGGCAGCACTGGAGAGTTGTGATATGAAGATCCTTTGCATGTAATAGGAAATCATCTTTAACAAACTGACAATGTTGGATAGTTATTCAAAGGACATTCAAATGAAAATGCAGCTAGTTATCATACCAATGAATGTCATACTTCTCTCTAAACTTCACTTAGATGTCAGTTCAAAATTGGCTAAAACAAAGACACCAGACATCCGGCCATGGCACGCAAACAGGCGCACAAGATCCCACATCATACAATTCTCAGTCCAGTCTGATGACAGGAATGTCTTGGATCTTAAGCAGTGACCCAGACATTTGCAGGCCTTTCATTAAAGTCTCACCCCAAACCGAGCAGCTGGGCCATCAGGCCTCATTTCCCCTAGCCCTGGTTCTGCAGGCTGGCCAGAGCACTAGGGCTTGTGGCAGGAGAGCTGGCCAGTGTTTCCGAACTGTAAGCTGTGGTCTCTAGGGTAGCAAGGCTCATTTGCTAGCTCAATGGAGGCTGTCTCCTGCCCTGCGCCTCACCGCACTCTCCTTGGACTGCAACATGTTTCTTTTCTTTTCTTATAAGGAACAGAGAAGGAGAAAGTAAAGGAAACAAAGTTGGAAAGAGCGTGATCGATGGAGGGTCAAAGCTTTAAAGACACAAAGACAGACTTAAAAGAAGGTGCAGAAAGAAGAGCATTGCAAGCTATACATCATCATCATCAGTCTAGCCTAATTTACAACATTAAATTGGTACTGCTACATTACTAGCATTTGTTTTTATGTCTTTTTCTTTTTAAATAAGATGGCGAACACTATAAATAGCAATAATATGTAAATACCATGTTGCGAGAATGGTTAGCATTCAACATAAAGTATCTGGCATAACTAGCTGAACCAGGAAGATTTCCTTGGTCAACCTCTTCCTATTGCTGCTTGACCAGCATCAGCAAGTTTTGCAATGCCATTCTGGCCACCAGCTAGACTACAGGGAGCTCCAAACCAGCACTAATCACCATAAACCCCCCGATATAATATGGAATTTCTAATCTAAACTGCTCTGATACGGTACCATGGCACATAAAAACCCTCTCTTTAAGACTGAACTTGTACTTTAACTCTGCACTTTAACTGTGATTCTGAGTAAGTATCTTGCACGTCTCATCAAAGATGGCAGTTATTCTGTTGCTATATTGTGTTCTTCCCCACCACATCATCGCTCTAATTTTGTCCCTCGCTTAATCCAGTGTCCCTAAAAATCAATGCTGCTCTGTCTGTCATGCTGACCTATAACCCTTCATGCCATCTGCTGCTTCTCGCTTATAATTCCCTCTGTTAGCGCTTTAGGACCACTGTAGGCCTAAAAACAGTGCATACAGTTCATCTTAACAACATTCAGCAATGACCTGGTTAACTGAATCTTCACAAACACACTCTAATTTAAAAAATGTAAAGATGGACAGGTTGCACCTTTAATGACAGTATTGAACAAGCTGCATGAACATGGCATACTTGGTTTTCACATCGCTTTGTGTGCACCCTTTGCCTGGCATTTGAGAATGTGTCTATGTGCACATGCTGAGGAGAGAAGAAAGCTAAAAGAACTAGCCCAAGCAGGGGAAGTGGCCTCCCCTCGATCCCTTAGCCCTTCTTTGAAAAGCAAACTTCAAGCCGGGAGTGTTTACCTTGGCCAGGGCAGAGGCAGATCGATGATCTGCAAAGTGGATTTGTTATTGCCTTGTTTGCCTTGGCAGCCCTTGAGAGCAGCCCACTGATTGCCGCCCCAGATGTCTACATTATGAACACACACACACACACACAAACATATATATACATATACACACACATACACTTGCTTCAACAGTGTCCAAATTTCTGGTGTCTCAGGCAACTTTTTGAGTGTGTGAAGTTCTGCCCAATGGTGGACATCATGCTTCCAGAATCTGCTAGTTCCCTATATTTATGCTTCCACTCATCCCAGTCCACCACCCCCTTATCCTGTCGTTTGTCACAGAGCAGGGGTTCTCCATCGTACTCCCAGAGATCTACCGTCCTGTGGACGGAGCAGACTTTCTGCTTTAATGAAACACATCTGATCCAGCTAACTGAGATCTCGTGATAATTTGTATGTATTTTATGTAAAATGTGGTTCAATAAAGCATACATTTACTTAAGTTTGCAAAGACTTATTTTGATTTATAAACAGCATCTAAACGTACAATATTGTACTGACGGCACCTAAAACAAATGATTTACATATGAACAACGTTACAGACAGATGAATCCTTATGAATATTGTAATCGCAGCATACATTTTTTTTTTTTTTATATTGTATCCAGTTGTCACATCAGTGGCATTATGAATTCAAAACCATTTATTAAATGAAGTTTACTCATAAAAACATTTCACTTAGGTCTGTGATTTCTGCTGCTGACAGGGTTCCGATCTCAAGATGCTGTCATTGCTTGGGCAGTAGTACTGGTATGCCATTTAAAAATATATAAAAAATCATACCATGATTAAAATAATTAAAACCAGATTATGGCTACTGTTTGAACCGGTATATTGGCCAGCACTACTTTTAGTACTGCTTTTGACATTTTTGCAATTAAAAAAAGTTATTGTGATTGCACTGTATATCATGTTTTTCTTTATTCTATTCTATACATTTTTTTTTTTACAAATATTATGGTTAGGTTTAGAGGCAGGAGTGTGAATAGCAACTCAAAGTATCTGTTTAATGCTATATTGTTACTAAAATTGTAATTTCCTGCATATATAATAATAAAATGGGTATGCATAGGTTTGGGGGTAGGTTAAAAATGTATTGATAAAATGATAAAAATCGAATGATACAAATATCTTAATAATGTAAAAAATGTTTTTAGCCATAAATATGTAATACTTGTAATTCGTCGAAATTTTATGTTCCAGCATCAATCAAAGAGTACAAAAATGTACGTTTTGTGGTTGTAAACGTTACACTATTACCTACGTATAAATAATGAGTACAGGCTGTGGGTGTTGGGACTAACATTATAAACCTCATCAACTCAGAAATATTAATTAGGTCCTTACTGATATTAATTAAGTGAAGTTTGCCCTGTAGTTCTTGTTGAAAAGCAGGTAGGTGGGCACTAGACATAATATATTAGCCTACCCCTTATTGCAAAGTCACTAGTAGATCTTAAAGTTGTAATTTTATGCGACTGGCTACAATTCTTTCTTCCCACAGGAGCCAAAATGCTTTCAATATAATAATTATTTCTCAAAAATTGGGGGGACGAGCTCAGAAGTTGGGGAAAACACCCCTGATTGTCCCAGTTGGAACACACAGGCAGGAAACAGCTCAACTTTAATCTGAGCACAGAAAGATCTCCTCTTTCATGATCTTCATAACCGCATCCTCATCATTGGTGCTGGTAGAGCTGTAATTTCCATCCACTTCAAAATGTATTAAATTTATGTATATGTTAAACTGGACCAACATTGACTTTAACTTGAAGATAACAGACAGTAAAACTGCTATTCAGAGAGAAAATTGAGTGGTGTGTGTGTGTGTATTGGTGTAATGTCTCCTCACTTATGCTGTCCACTCCAACTCTGCCAGACCTCCAGGGCTTTCAGGATCTGGCCTCAACACTGAGGGCTGGGTTGAGGCCCTCTCTGTGTGTCTGTGTGGCCAAATAAAAGTAACCTCTTGACACTTTTATGGCAGGACACAGTTGTGTGGATTTATGCTGCTTGTTTTCGCACAGTTTAAAGTGAGACTGTCCAGGGCCAAAGGCTTATAGCCTCTGTCAGCACATATTAAATGTTTATGCTGTTTGTCTCACACACTTGTCCTTTTATTTGAAACCAATTGACTCTTAGCCTCTGTACTAGCAATTCCTATATGTGCCATATTGCAACGTGTTGTGACATGGCCTTCAAAAGAGAAAAAGAAAATCTTGCCCCCCCCCCCCCCCCTTTTTATCTCAGTAATTAAAATGACGTGTGGTTTCCAGTAATAACTGAGCCAAAATAAAAAAGTGAACTTGTCAAGGCTGTGGTAGAATGTAGCAGAAATGTGAATTTTCCAGGCAGGACATATTCCTGGATCAACATCGTTGTTGGCCATAGTAAAAAAACATTCCTATTAACCATTCAGTTTTTCACCATTCTTTAGCTTCCAAACAAGAATATAATGATCCACTACTAACCCTATACCAAACTGTCTGGTTATTCAAAAGCAATTTTAGGTTTGGTCTTAAAACTTGACTGACGGTCAGGTTGGGTCACAGGGTCTGTGTAGAACTCTACATCCTGGGTTTGTCTCCAAGCTTATTAGTAGAGACCTATAATACTTTTTATTATCATTCATTATTTAATATGTTTGGTTTTTATGTTGTATTTTACTCACACGACATGATGCATTTATTGTGGATAAGCACTTGTATCAATGGTTGTCATATGGCCCTTGTACCTGTAACATCACCGTTACAAGTACAGATCACAGATTTGAGAGTTGTACATTTATTGAGTTCAAATAGACACTAATACACCTCCTGAGGATGATACCAATTCATGGTTGATTTGGTAAACAGGTGTAATAGAATCATTTAAACATGAATATTTAGACATCTTCAATCTAGGCTATATCTGGTTGGGTAATGTTTTAATATACAGACCAATTCTCACTATTAAATAGTTGCTTATAAGCATGGCTATTACCATATTGGCTATTTATTAGTACTTATAAAGCATATTCTGCATGACCATGTTCTACATCCCTAATCTTACCCAATACCTAAACTTAACAACCACCTTACTAACTATTAATAAACAGCAAATTAGGAGTTTATTGAGGCAAAAGTCATAGTAAATCATTTATTAATAGTGAGCATTTGACCTTAAAATAAAGTGTGACCTTTGGTTGTTGTTTTTTAATTAACAATTACTATATAATGAATTTATGTCATTCTTTAAAGTTAAAAGTTAAAGTTTGCTTTTTTAAGCAGTTACAGTAACATCTGTTCTCAAACATAGTGAGCTGTCTTGCTGTATACTGCCTACATAAACAGCTGTTTTCTAGTGAAAGTCGTGACATTTGCCAAGTATGGTAACCCATACTCAGAATTGGTGCTCTGCATTTAACCCATCCAAGTGCACACACACAGCAGTGAGAAGTGAACACACTGTGAACACACACCCGGAGCAGTGGGCAGCTATAGATCCAGTGCCCGGGGAGCAATTGGGGGTTCAGTGTCTTGCTCAAGGGCCCTTCAGCCATGTGTACTGAGGGTGGAAGAAAGCGCTGTTCATTCACTCCCTCCCACAACTCCTGCCAGCACTGAGACTCAAACCGGCAACCTTTGGGTAACTAGTCCAACGCTGCGTCCGAAATCGCATACTGCGTACTGGGTACTACATTTGAATTTGAACGTACTACTCGACCGTTAGAAAAGTACGTTCTATATAGTATGAATGTGGGTAGTATGAATGGAATTCGGACGTACTACATCCGCCATGTTGACATTGTCACGTGACATATGTCGTCACAACAGCGCGTAAATTTAAAGAGCCCAATCTACTGAGCGAAAATGATATAAAATCGGTGATGTTTTTCGTTATTCTTACCGCTTTCGTCTGCGTTTTTACGTCGTTTGAATTAACAATTCAGATCATGCCTTCGTTGACAGCTTGTAAATCCTTTACTAAATGTAAATTTAGCTTTTAATTTTCTACCTCAGAATAACAGCAGCTACATCTGTGAACAGAATGTCAGCCTGATTTTATGTAAGGATATAAAGTAATTTATTGTAATAAATAAATACAAATAAAATTACACAAAAGAAACAAAAGGAACATAAATTAATTAATAAACTTGAAAGAATGCTTAGACAAATACACACACACATATATACACATAAATACATTATAGAAATATACACAGAAACACACACACACACACATACACACATCACAATATATACATAAATACATACATAATATATACATTATAGACAATATACACACACACATATATATATAGATATAGATATATCAGCAAAAATGTGTAACCTATTGAAATTTTATTCTAAAAAACAAAAACTACATATTTACAGACTGCGAACAGCATCATACAGGCTGCTGTCAATGGCCTTTGACATCCAAGAGCTGCATAACATTGTGCACAGAATGAGCAGGTCAGTCATGGGGATTTTGAAGAGGCTGATTGCCTTCTCCACCACAGGTGACAGGCAGTGGAAGCAGCTTTTCTTCTGGTAGCTGGCACAATAGATGGCTGTCACATACAAATTGAACCTCCAGCAAGTGAAGCCCAATGTTATTTCAACAGGAAGCGGTTTCATTCTGTTCAGTTGCAGGTCAGCACCAGGGGAAGTAACTTGATATGTTTGTTGAGTGTCCCGGGTCTGTGTATGATGCCAGGTTGCTGAAGAACAGCCCTATTTACACTGGAGGCCTGTATCCACCTGCAGGAAAACACATCCTGGGAGATGGTGGGTATCCTTGTTTGAGTGCACACATCTGCATCATCACTCCATACAGAGAGCCTGAACAGAATCCTGCACAGGTTTGATTCAACACCAATGATGCTCGTGCACAGAACATTGTTGAGAGAGCCTTCAGGGTGATGAAGACAAGCTGTGCTCCATCTTCTTCTTCTTCAAGGCCCTGGAAGTGAGTCCTGTGTTTGTGCCAGATGTTGTTGCATGCTGTGCAGTGCTCCACAACCTCCGTCTTCTGAATGAGGACATTGCGGATCCACAAATTGTAGAGGATCATGACGATGATACACTGGAACCTCAAAACACAGAAGCCAGCACAGGAGAGCATGTGTGGGACAATCTGAGCACAGCTGTGTCACACCAGATGACCGTGTGCAGCTCTTCAAGAGCAGGATTACCTGTAGGACAGTTGAACAGGTTAAGACTCTGCAAATCACTTCATGTTCTCATAGTGCTATTGTTTAAGCTTCTGTAAGTTATAAAGGTAATTTTAAGACTGTCAAATCGAGATATACATATATTAGTTATTTAAGAAATATATATATATATATATATATATATATATATATATATATATATATATATACTATAAAATCACATAAATATGTATAAATACACATGTAAATAGTTAAATTTAAACATGTGTGTATTTATATATACACATAAATATATTACACTCATAACTGGGAATTAATATTACAGTTATTTGAAAATCTAGCAACATATCACATAACATATCATACCAACATATTTACAAGTTTAATTTTACAAATGTATTACTGTATCCCTGGGGTAAATTTTAGATTTCCACTGTTTTTCACTCATTTTTGATACCCAAATTTAAAGTCCTCATCTTGTACACATACAGTTACTGAACTGAAACTGCTGAAGTTTATTTTCCTGACATTATTATAGAAACGTCTTAAGAAATTCCCTTTTGGTGTTGCTTTAAGCTCTATTATACTACTTTATGAAAATGTTAATGTGGTTTTGTCTGAAGCTTTGTGCTCTTATCCATGTAGAAATGAAAAATAAATAAATAAATAGAGAGAATAATTTTAAATGTGACTTGGTGTATGGGTATTTCTCTAAAGTGTGACACCCATTCTCAAGACAACATTCTTCAGATGTTAAGATGTTGCTTGTTTAAAAAACAACTGGAAACTGCTGCAAAATCAGTGTGCACACAACTGCTACAAAAGTTATTTGCTATTAAGCACTTTGCAACTGACAAAATAACAACTGGAAATACCTGGAAATTCATATTATAATAAAAAAACAGCATAAATCATTGATGATCCTAACATAAATACATGTAAAGAGTGTGTGTAGTTAAGATTAAATTTAATTTATATACTTACTGAATTATGCTTTCCAGTGAGTAGGGTTTCATCAGTCTCTGTAACATCAGAACAGGATTTACACATTACTGATGATTTATGATCAAACTGAGGCACCTATTAAGTTAAGTTAAGGTATCCAACAATTTTTATCAACACTAGTAAAATGTAAATTAACTCGTTAAATTTTTTTAACTTTATCTCATTAAATTACTTAACGAGCCGTCTGTAGAAAGCAGCCTTAACAAGCTGAGGCACAGGCTCTGATCGATAATGATTATTAAACATGTTTTTAAACTCAATTTACAAAATAGTCTCATCAGTTTACAATGTGTAAAACTTTAACAAGTCAGTCGTTTACTTGGATTATGTTAAACAAGTAACGTTACACTTTAATCACATTAAACAGCGTTTATCCATGAGGTACTTGCACTTCAAAACAGCGGCGTCACGTTTTTCCGTTATTTTCGAATATGAGTATGACGAGTCCTCTCCCGTGGCCTCATGGGATAGAGTAGTGCCCATCCTATGCATACTACGGAATTCGGGCGGAAGTAGTAGGCCATCCGGGTACATTTCGCCTACTGTTTTTCGAATACTAAGAATTCGGACATACTACTGGCTTCGCATACTGTTTTTCGCCTACTATATAGTATGGAAGTATGCGATTTCGGACGCGACCCAAGTCTCTAACCATTAGGCCACAGCTGCTCCTAAGTGAGCATCCTTACTACAGTGGGACCTCATGTGACTGATTTGGAACATTTTTTTATGGGCAGCAACTCTGAGCTCATAATTATACTCACAACTGACTCTATTAGAGTATAAAGTTAGCATGTTGCTATGCTAAGTACAATAAATATAAAATGACACAAAATGGTTTGGATTCTATCAGAACAATTACAACCTTTCTTTTAATATTTTTTAATAAATGAAATATACCTTATTCTGAATGAAATATAAGAGGCACTTCTCTCACTTTACTGATCAACTTGTATAAATGTTTTTTCACTGAGATGAATTTGCTGTGAATTTTGGGATTGCCTCTCTTTGGGGAGGAGACATGCAATGTTGTCAAAATTAGTTATTTTAGAATGTATTTTATGTATTTTAACAGAGCTTCTGCTTCAAAAAAAAAAAAAAAAATAACTATATCATGCTGTTTCTTCATAGATTTAGTCATTAGATTAGTGGTATATTTGCCATTGTGAAATAAAGCTGAAAGCTGAAGCTGTTTTCACACTCTTTCATTTACACAAACACACAAACAAACTGACTCATCTCTCTCTGTCGTAAAGATGTCTCATAAACAGGTTATTTTGGATCTCTGCAGTGTTTTGTTTTCTGTTTGGATTAAGGTGAGAAGGCAGACTTTCCAGCCAAAAAGAGCACACACTGACACCTGGGAGGCATATGACACCTCTTCTGTCACTATGAGTATGTGTCCCAAAAGTGCACATGCTCGCGCATAATTTTTTTCTTCATCCTAAGCATACTCCACTCCCTTTGTACAGACTTTGTTTCAACAGTCATCAGCATTTTTATTTTTTATTTTTTAAATGTATGTACATTTATACTTTGTATTATATCACCTTTGCATCAAGTTAAAACGAGTTAACACTAATGTGAGGGTGTTTCTAATGCAGCATCTATGGGAGGGACAATACATTTCACGTCATTCTCTCTACCGACTGCTCTTATCAGTCTCCCTCATTTTCCACTATTGTGGAGTTTTTTTGTTTGTTGGTTTTTTGCTATTTGAGCAAAGGGGAATGCAAAATAATTATTTGTGGTACTCTCCCATTCACTGCCGTCAATATTTACCCAACCATGGTGACTTCCGCTGCTGAGAAACCTGGAAATGTGAAAAAGGTCTACTGGTGTGTTTATGACTGACTAAAATTTTTAACTGTAGGCAGGACAGGGGGCTTTAAAGGGGGTCTGTTAGCAGACATGATGATGTCCAGTATCAGGCAGCCTTCAGATGGGCCTACCCTGAAGCCCATATTAATTACATCACTTTCTCCTGCAGAGCACATGACAGCCTTCAGCATGGGGATAGCTAATGCACTCTGATAGGCCCAGTGTGTGTATGAGTGTGTATCAACATGTAGAGAGTGCTGACAGATGTAGTAGAATTCTCTCTTCCAAACCCAGTGTGATGTGACATTTTGTAGGCAACATTTTAACTGAAATGGAACCTAATAGGAGATTTAAGTGAAACACTCTGTATAGATAGCTACAAATAAATGATTGGTCACAGTTTAGTTTGGGGGATCTGGTCTCACTACTAATCAACACATAGCCATGACTTTTGCCTCATTAAACCTCTAATTTGCTGCTTATTAATAGTCAGTAAGGTAGTTGTTAAAATTGGAAATGGTGTAGAAATAAAAGGGATATGATCATGCAGAATAAGGCATTAATATATGCTTTATAAGTACTAGTAAGTATGTTAGTAATATGCATGTTAACAAGCTAGTTAACAGTGAGGCTCCTAAACTTTTAGAACAAGTGTTACCAAATGTATTGCATGTTTGCATTTTTATGTTAAAAAATAAAAAATAAAAAATGTTTTTGAAAATAATTTTTAGGAGGTGAAAACTTACATGTAAATAGGGTTAAAGGGTTAGTTCACCCAAATATTAAAATTATGTCATTAATGACTCACCCTCATGTCGTTCCAAACCTGGGAGACCTCAGTTTATCTTTGGAACACAGTTTAAGATATTTTTGGACCAAAATGTATTTTTGATGCTTCAACAAATTCTAACTGACCCTCTGATGTCACATGGACTACTTTGATGATGTTTTTATTACCTTTCTGGACATGGACAGTATACCATGCACACAGTTTCAATGGAGGGACTGAGAGCTCTCAGACTAAATCTAAAATATCTTAAAGATTTGTGTTCCAAAGATAAACGGAGGTATCACGGGTTTGGAACGACATGAGTGTGAGTAATTAATGACATAATTTGTATATTTTGGTGAACTAACCCTTTAAAGAAAATAAGTCACACTTTAGTTTAAGGTGTCCTTGTTAAGTTACATGTACTTAGTATTATAATAACAATAAATTATGCCTAATTACATGTAACTGTTACAAGTAACCATAACCCAAACCCTAATCCTAATCCTAACCATATAGTAAGTACATGTAGTTAATTAATATCACTCAGTACTTAAGTGTATAATTACACTGTAACATGGACACTTTAAAATAAAGTGTAACTGAAAATGCATTATTTTGTAATTATGGTTACACCACATGATGCTTTTAGACATTCCCATATCTTTAAGTGGAAACTTTTCTTGAAAATGGTATATATATTTTATGTAATATTACACTAATACTTTTCTAATGTGTGTGCATCTCTTTGAACATGTATTTTTAATTTTTTTTTCTTTTGTTTATCATTGACACGTATATGTTATTCACCCAAAAATTTAAAGGATAGTACACAAATTTATTGTTCTGTCCTTATTTATTGACCCCCAAGACTTCTGTTCATCTTCAGAACACAAATGAATGGTTTGTTTTGTCTCTCATTTTTTCTGTCCATCAACTGAAGGTCTACGCACATCCGCAAAGTTTTAAAAACTGCATAAAAGTTATCCATTCTGTTTGAACCTTCTGAGTCTTCTGAGCTGACAAAATTGCTTTATATGATAAACAGATTTCATTTAAGCTTTTATTCAAGCATAAACATTTATCAAACCACATACACAGAGAAAATCAAATGTGGTAAACAGAAGCTCAAATGTGCAAACTGTCTAGGTAGGCATCTCACTGGGGCTTGGAACAGAGCCAATATTACACTTAACTGCCACTCACTTATCCTCCTTGCACTAAAACTGCATGTATTTTTATTCACACACATTTATTCAGATGTCCCTCCCATTGTCTCTCATCTGAATGAGTGTGGTTGCTGGATCTGTCACGTGTACCCACACACACTGAGTGTGAAGTGTGAAACCAAGCTCCCACACTCCAGAGATTATTCTCCATAAACACTCACAAAAATCTTAAGGCTTACGTGCTGAGAGGAAGACCATATTGATGCAAGCAGGCAGTGTCAGGAGTCTGCGAGCTTGCAGCTCTGGGACTAAAATAAATGGTTTGTTACATTTTGTTGTGTTGACGGAATATAAACATCCAACGCCAGGGCTGGTGAAGCTGAGATAAACTAAAGTGGTCATTAATCGTGAAAGAGGAGCGCAGTTGAGGTGCCAGAGTAATTAATGTAACAAATAGTGATGGCTAGAATGAAATGAGTGTCACTTACTTTTCTTCTAGCACCATTTACATTTCTCTACACATTCCGTAATTGATGTGTTTAGATGTAGAAAAATGTACACAAGCATAAGGTCTCTCCATCACATACACTTACAGAGACAAACACAAAAGCCATATGGTTTTGTTGGTGCTCTTCCCCTTTTCCCTCCTGGACTGTGAACAATAATGCTATTGTTTATAATGCCATTTAATAAATCATTTTTATTTGTTGGTGGACTGAGTGTGATGGAGCTGTTCTCAATAAATCTCCATTAGTGGGTCCAGATGAGTGAAGTGCTAGCATTGCCATCCACTGAAGTGGCTGCGAGGTACATTACCAGTTCAACGTAAACACACAGTTGCTCCATCAGCTTTCTGTGTATACCACTTTCACCAAGAGCCATTACTGCCTGGGCGGGTGAGGACTAACAAGAGCGTGCTAGGCTTTTGCTAACTATTTATTATTGATGATACTGCATAATTTTAGTACACCCCAACCACTCTATTCATTCATAACACTGGAGACAGGAGGGAGAAATAAATTTTAAGACACGAGTTTGGTGGTCGCCTCATCCTGAATTGGACTCGCTGGCTTAGATGACATGGAGAAAGTTTGAATTCATGAGAGCTGGTTGATTGTGATGACGGAGCTGGGCTGTACGATTGTAACAGAGACAGCTTGCTTTCAGACTGCCCACAGTCTGTTCACTAACCATCTGAAGCATTTATGTAACTTCCGGTAGTCACCTTAATACAATGACTGCTTCCAAGGAAGAACACATTACTGGAATTTTGTAAAAGTTGGCAGGTTAGTGGCATCACATCTTTGAAAGCTACTCTGAGTTTTAAGGCACTTAGTAGCTGGTAAACAGAATATTCTTGAGCAGGATTTATGACTGGAAAATTATCAGTATTTATTACTTTTGGACAGGCATAGGTTTAAATAGTCTAGATATGTTTCTGCTAATTTCTTTTGTATTTCATAGAGAGTCTCCCCTGTGCACTTCCAACCATCCCCAACCTCCTTCGGACGTTAACTAGGGGTGAAGGAAGCACACTGTATGTAAAATTAAATATGATTGCTTCAATAAAATCTCCTTAAAATTAAACTTTAAGGAAAAAAAAATACATATTAAATATCAGACCCTTGAGTTCAAATACAGTTTCCTTACATCTGTTGAGTATTTGTTTTTTTGTTTTTTTTTACATTTGTGAAGGTGGCATGGAGGCTCAGAGGATAGCTGTGGCACCTCACAACAAGATGGTCCCTAGTAGAGCCAGGATGCCTTTCTTTCTGCATGTAAATTACCAATAGGTATAAGGATAGTTTATTTGGAGATTGGATAAATCATTTTGGATGGTCTGTCTGATCGTTTTACATGACAGACACTTCTTCACTGGTGATGTTAGTATTATTGAATAAATTAGATAAAAAGCTTGATATGAGCAACTGGAAGCAGGGACCTGACGCTTATCATCAGCTTCCAAAACATATGCTTATGATTGGCTAAGCTGTTGATGTGATCGAAGGGTACACTCACAGAGCTTTCTAGAGTGGGGCATAGTGGAAGTTTTGAAATTAAATCAGTGGAGGTAAGTCATCCATCTATAAGAGTAGTATCAAAACCTGCTGCTGGATGGCTCCCTTATTGTCGAGTTCAACTTCAATCTAAACCTAGAACACTCCTTAGGTTTCTCATAATCATGAAAATTTTGTTTCACTGGTTAACGTTGGTTTAATTAAGGTGCAGTCTCATTAGCAAAGTTTTGGTGATATTCTGTGGGCAAGAAATGTCCATTGTCTATTTACAGAAGGGTAGCAATGTACGAAGCCAGCTTATTTAAAAAAAAGTCACTTTCAAACCATGCAGCTTTCTGTTGGTTTCTGTTACTCAAATCTGCATAGCCAAATCTTTCACACTTACATGAATTTCCCAACTGTGTGGATTCCTACTGAAATAACAAAAATAAATAAATAAATAAATAAAAAATTTCACTCGGAATTTTCACTAAAGAATTCACTCGGGGGACACACCAATCTGTTCAGGATCATGGCAGGCCTCACCAACTACCTGGACGACGTGCTCTGATTGTTCTACAATGCCACTTTGAACATTGTGCACAGAGCGCCGTCGTCTGAGGATGATCCCTGAGCGAATTTTGCCGCATTTGTGGAGTGGACGCTGGCGAGAAATGGATCTCCATTCCCCACTTGTTCCCAGGGATTGATCACCAGTGCCACTCCTGACCCAGAGCCCAGCCCACCATCTCCCCACAGTACAACGCATAATCCCGAGCCCACCGATGACGGAGAGCCAGAGTCCAACCTGTCAGACCAGGTGCAAGAGCCGGTGACAGTGCCAACCAAGCCGTAGACGGTGTGAGTGCGGAGTGGAGCTCCGCCCACTGCATCACGACTGAGGGTGAGCAAAATATGGAATGGCAAAATGAGGAGATGGATTTTAGAGAATGGGAATCTGATCTGGAGGATGAACTGCCCCCTCTCCTCTCTCCGACGTCTCCACTAGTCCCGTCCAGCTCTCCTTCATTCTTGGTTTCCTCATCTAGCCCTGAGGGGATGGGCTCCTGATCCCCAGTTAAGCCCAGGATGGGCTGCAGCCCCAGAGCTCACTCCAGTGTTGGCTCCAGCCCCAGAGCTCACTCCAGTGTTGGCTCCAGACCCAGAGCTCGTGGGACTGTCTCTGTGCACAGGCTCTTCCACTTTAATCTCCCCCATGCACAGGTATTTTTGTGCACACTCATTTCTCAACTCTGTCTATTTATCCCTCCACAAGTCCTACGGAGATGTTTGAGTGGCGATAGTTGTAGCTGATAGTTGTAGTCACAATCCTGCATGTAGGATGTCCATGGACAAGTGGTCATTCGGCTCCCAACCCTGGGAAGTGGAGAAGTCCGGCAGCATCCTGGGTGACTGAGCAGCCCTTTTCAGGACAGCACTGCTCACCCTTGAAAAGGGAGGGGCCTAGAAAACGTTCCCCAAACATTGCTTGCCCTGCATACATCTGGCTAGCAAACCACAGTTGGCAGATCATCCATTGAGCGGGTGGAACAAAAGCAGTATTTAAAAAAAGAAGCTCCTAATGGGAGCATGTAATGTGTTTTGAAGTTTGTTAAGAACCGGTAAATTAATAATCACTCTGGGGCATCGATGAGAATGCACAAAACACCTTTTAGTTTCTTTATTTGATGGCTCAACATGTGGATCAAGGTGTGTGGATTATCTGACCCAATCAGTATGAGTGGTCTGACATTGGTAAAATGAGGTAAGGACAATCTCCTAAGATGGTTATACTGCTGCTGAAGTCTGGTTATTGGGTAAGTATGTTCAGCCAAACCTAACTGAGTTGCAGTAAATGCTTTCTTGATTGTGTAGACTTTATTTGGCTGGTTAATAGGAGACAGACAGATAGTCACCGCAGAGCCCTGCAACACTCGCAGATCCTGTCTCACGGTTCTCAGTGTGATGCTTTCAGGATCACCTTGTAACTTTAACTTCTCTGCTGCTTCTTGAAGGAGAATCGTCCTCTCTGAACCATCATCCAATATAGCATAGGTTTCCAGCGTGTGATTACCATTACGTAAGAGCACTTTACTGATTTTCAACAAGACTTGACTACATCCAGCTCTCCGATCAAGGTAAAGAATGTCAGTTGGAGTAGAGCTTACTAGACCACAAGTTGCTGTAGTTAAGCTCTCTGCAGGCTTAACATTTACTTCATGCAATGCTTGAACATGTTTACCTTTGCAGATGTCACAGGTAATTCTCAGACGACACTGGGCAGCTTGGTGTCGAAATCCGCAATTCCAACAGCGGTTATTGGACTTTATCCAATCCCTCTTCTGCTCCACAGTAAGCTTAATGAAGTTGACACATTGATCCAAGAAATGCATATTGTTGCAACAGTAGGAGCAATAAGTTTTCGACTTCCCTTGTGGTTGAGGCATTGATTTCTGCTCAGAAGTGTTGTAGGTCGAACCAAGAAGCACAGTCGTTGACTTACTCTTCATATTAAAACTCTGACGCTCTCTTTGCTTGGTACCTCCTTTCCAGGGCTCATGTGAACACTCAAACACTTCCTCTTGTATCTGCAATTCATATTCGAGCCAGTGATCAAAATCTAGAAGGGATGGTACTCCTCTCTTCAAAGGGTAGAGATATCGTCTAAAGTTAGCTCGAAAGTCATATGGTAGCTTGTTTGCTAACCTAGCTACATGTGACCCACAATAAAGTTCGACATGACCTTCATCACCCAGTTGCTCTAACATCCCGACCAATGCTCGTACTCTCAATGCAAATTTGCTTCAAACTTCAAATGATCCAGTAAAATCTGGTACTTAAATTGCTCTGTGGCATCTTGTGGAAGGATATTCTCCAATGATATCCTAAGTCTAGCAAACTCTCTTGGATCATCAGATGTAAAATCAGGGATGGACGGCTTGGGTCCCGATATGTCATCTCTTGTACACCAGCTTGGTTATTAGAAAAACTGTAGTATCTGTGTGGAGGCACTGGTGGAGGCCTAGCATCTCGTCTTACTGGTCGACAACTTTGTGCCATGTAAGGTAAATTACAATAATCAGAGTCTGGATCCTGATAACTTGGAGTAGATGGGACTGGTAACCTCTGCATTTCAAGTCTGCAAATGCGGTCTCTAAGCTCTTCCATCATGCCAAGCTCCATTTCTTTAGAAGGACGCAACAATCTATTATCAACTGTTATCGGAGGGGGTGGCAATGGCCATTCTTCTTCGACGGCTGCTGGCTGATATACTGGTAGAGGAGAATTCTCTTCTGATACCTCCCTAGGTTGTGAACTACGTTCAAAAGATAATGTTTCAGCTGAATTTCGTGTTGGCAACACCCCATCTTGGTCCAGCTGCCTTTGTAGCTCTGATAAATTCCGTCGCAGTCTTTTATTTTCCTCTTGCATCCGATGAAAGGAATCTGCCATAGACTGAGAATACTGTGAGGTAATCTGTGGTGAACTCTTATGAATAGGTGTCTGTTCGACAGGGGGGTCTTCATCCACTGTGCTCCAGTTAGTTAATGTTGAGAAATGAGAGAAAGAGCCCTTCTCTTTGGCTCTCTGCATTGATCTTTGGTAAATTCTCTCATCAGGGACAAGTTGCCGATTTGCTGCTGATGGTAGTTCCACCTCATATTGACTCATCCATGCAGGTGGGCGAATTAGCCGCTTTGGACGAACATCAGCTGCTCGGTGATCACTACCCCTTGCTGCATGTGCCATCTTGATCCACAGCAATTATCCAGAACCGGCTCGAAGGACCATTGTTCTGAAGTTTGTTAAGAACTGGTAAATTAATAATCACTGTGGGGCATCGA
Organism: Carassius carassius; assembly: GCF_963082965.1. NCBI lineage: Eukaryota > Metazoa > Chordata > Actinopteri > Cypriniformes > Cyprinidae > Carassius > Carassius carassius. The sequence continues at coordinate 14,846,415 of NC_081759.1, read as the reverse complement.
TGAGAATGCACAAAACACTCTGGCTCAACATGTGGATCAAGGTGTGTGGTTACTATAAAAGAATAACAACACTGCCATCAGTTACAAGTATGACAAACATCAAACATTAACACATTGATGCATATAACAAGCAGGTTTCACCAGGTTTAAAACAGTTAAACAACAGATCTAAATCTTCAAGTGACCAATTGCAAACAATGTAATACATCAACATTCATATACATACAACAAACAATATTATTCATGGTTAAGATAGAAAGGTACCCACCAAACAATCTGTACACATGATCATCATACATAATATAAATATATATATATATAAGATACAAACTATCAACTTACACTTGATGCACGCACATAGTCCACGTATCAAAAACCAGTCAAGGCCATCATTGCCCTTAGGCCTAAACCACCATTCAAATGGCTTCCACCATGTCCATGTGCTCAAAGAGGAAGTGAGGTGACAGATATTTAAAGGAAGTGGGGTGACAGATAGATAACAGTCAGTATCGCCCTCTACTGGCTCAATTGCTTCAGAACAGCCGCCCCCAAATTTGTCCCACAAATTTGCAATAACTTAAACTAAGAATTACTGTTAGGGACAGCAGGGAGGCGTATCAGCCGACTAACTGGTCGAAGATATGTTCTGTCTTTCACTCTCACTTCTGCCGTGCGTATTCTTCCATCTTTACCATGAATCAACTTAATTATATGACCTACAGGCCTAAGTGCTCTAGGCAACTGGTGGTCCACCACTAGGACAACGGCGTTTAACTGGAGAGCATCAGTGTCGGTTTGCCATTTTGCCCTGGTTTGTAAACTGGGTAAGTAATTTCTTATGAACTGTGACCAAAACCTATCAGCAAGGATTTGACAGGACCTCCATCTTCGTCGACTGAGTAGTTCACACTCATGATACATGACCTGCGGAAGTGAAGGGTTTCGCCGCCCCATCAGAAGAAGATTTGGGGTGACAGGATCAAGATCGGCCACGTCAGTGGACACATAACCCAAAGGTTAGAACACTTTTGGAAAGAAAAGATACAGCAAGACCAGAAAGGACAACAGCACTAATCAACAGCACTAATCAACATAATCACAACAGCTCTTAGTGAAACACTTCCCTGACGGAGGATCTCTCACAGAGCTTACCAGTGGATATAGATTCTTCTGGAAAGATAGGATCCACAGTGTTGGATTGACCATCAAGTGCAGCCTGCTAAAGAACCTTCAAGACCTCCCTGTGGGAATCAATGAGAGGCTCATAAAGATCCGCCTACCTCTCAATGACAAGCGGCATGCGACAGTCATCAGCGCATATGCCCCCTCACTAACCAGCACAGAGGAAACAATTGAGACTTCTTACGCCAACCTCAGTTCCATTCTGCACTCTCTACCAGTCAGCGACAAGTTGATTCTGTTAGGAGACTTTAATGTTTGCATCAGCCAAGATTACACCAGGTGGGAGCAATTGCTCAGGAATCATGGAGAGGAAAGACGAACAACAATGGCCTACTTCTGCTCATCAAATGTGCAGAGTTTGAGCTCCTCATCACAAACACTATATTCAGGATGGCGAATAAGTACAAGACAACTTGGATGCACCCCAGATCAAAGCAGTGTCAAATGATTGACTACATCACTGTGCACCAGAGAGACATATCCTTGTCACCAGGGCCATGAGGGGAGCAGAATGCTGGACAGACCATTAACCCTACCCCCACTTCATCCACCTCCGTGCTTCTGTCTTTGGGCTTCGAAACCACATGAGGACCCACAGTTGACAGCCCAAAGACTCGATCGTCATTCTCGACTTCCAAAAGACTACCTACTGTACCATATTTTGTACAAATAATAAAAACTCAAAATAAAAAATATGTTGAGTTAATAAAAAAAAAATTAAACCAACATATTATTACCTGTGGAAGCTAATCCAATATCTTCAAGATTTGTAAATTTCGTTGGAATGTTTTGGCATTTTGAAACTTATTGATTTTTATTTTGATTGATGACACATTGACTGTTCCAAACTGGCGGACACATTAACGTCTCCAGACTAGTTGAATGTGGCATTTACCTATACATATCTATGCTACAGTTCCTAAGAAGAGGGACAGAAAGAGACTTAGTTGGGTAAAAAAAATCACAATTAGTCTCTCCTGTGGTTTGAGCTGACGAATAGTCATTGAACATGCCCAGTGGAAAAACTAGAATATTCTAATGAAAGTGAAAATGAAACTAAAATGTTTCTAAAATGTTATCCTAACCAACAAACTTTGGTTAGCTCTGTATAATAGATGACAAGGTCAGGTTTGGTGTGGGCAAAATTCATTTTGTGTTAAAGAACTCAGGAACCCAAGAACAGAGCTGCTGTCTAGTGTGCTAAGGATGGCTTTTTGTTCTCAGTCTTTCATGAGGTGCCATACATGCATATGTAACTTCTGTACACTTTAAAAGCACACTGATTCCCTTCGGCACAGAGAAGAGCTATTAAAACTTAGAGAAGACATCCTTGCAAACACACACATTCATATATGTGCACATAAACAAACATACACACACTTTGCTGTGGGTGCACTCCTCACCATTAATGCGTTGAGTTCAAGCTCACCTCTTTCCCCCTCAATATACCCAAAATATTGCTTTTAAGATGACTTTGATGTGTATATACAGTATGTGTGTTTGTGAAAGGAGCAGGCTGAAAGGCAGATGCATTGTGTGAATGGGAGCGTAAGTAAAAAGTCTTTTCACAGATGTCTGTCGATGGGATTACTCACACTCTCTAAGCCTAAGGACAGAAGTGAGAGAAAAAAGAGAGAGATTTGGGAAAGGAGTGAGAGAGAGTGTGTGTAAATGATTTAACAGTTAGCTCTCTGGAAGCGCTGAAGATCAGAGATCGCGTTGTGAGCCGCCCATCATTTTGCTAATCCAGAGAGCTCACATCCGCATTAACACTCCCACATTACACAAAATGCTATTGGCTGCCCGGATTTTTTGCGAAACTGGAAAAGAAAAGGATTTGATTGAAGGTCTGACAAAAAGTAGAGAGTAGAGGTCCAGTAAAAAAGAATGATGTGGATGTTGTCAGTGTGTTTTTTAGAGGGGGTGGGGGGTGGAGGGACTAGAATGGCAAAATTGGTCTAGATTAAGAGTTGACTAGATCTATATGATCTATTCCCACCTCCCACATGAGAATAAGCACACAGCTTCTTTAATGGAGCTCCATCTAACCCAATAACGCAGATATTGAGCATTACAATTTACACCTGTTATTGTAAGTTGATAAATGTTATTTCAAAATGGCAGAACACTCCCTTTTTTGTGATTTATAGGGTGGGACTGCAATGAGGTGTTGACTCTACACTGTTTCAAATGAAGGTTATTCCTCTTTTTAACTCCTGGGGGTCTCAAAGAGTTAAACCCTGATAAAAATGCAGCAGGAGTGCTTTTGAAGTAGCTAAAGTGGAAGACATTTTATCATAGATTGTTTATTTGGGTGTCCATAAAATACAGTCACTGTTGAGGGAATTGTACTGTTGCAACAATAGTGTGGAAAAAGACAGTTTGTTGCTTGCCTCTTCACGCTAACATTGTTTCCATCAATGTGGAAATTTCACTTGCAAGATAAACCTAAAACTAGGTTGCTAACAGCTGTTTGCTGTTTCTGTATTGTTTACAGTGAAGAAAATCCCATTTCATACAGTAGGTTAGCCTGCCCATCCAGTCCTGATGTTCATGGCAAAAATATTTGGCTTGCTGTCCTTGATAGAGGCTCGAACCGGAGGCTTGTCTTGAACTCTGAGTTCAACCCCATGTTGTGATACTTCATAGAAGGAATAATAACACAAATAGAGGAGGAGATGGGGGAGGTGGAATGATGCAAGAAGAATTGTTGCTGGGATGGTATATAGGCTTGTGATGAGGATTGACAGGACTGACTGATTAGGCTCCTTCTAAACCAACACTTGAAACTTAATTTATTCACAGCTACAATTAAAGATAGGACAAGAATTAGAGAAGAGTGAAGAGGATCAGGAAATGTCATAGGCTCATGAAACCCACATCAGAGTATTTCATCAACTGTTAGGCCATAGCTCCAACTGTTCTTTTATCTCCTATTTGTTGAATCACCCCACATTCCCCGTTGTTTCTTCCCCTCTTTCACTCTTTCCATCTCACACACATTATTATTTCATTGCACCATTTTAAAAGCTGGGTGTGAAAGTTGTGGAATCCATTCAATGACTCACTCTCAGACAGTTTGGGAGAGGGAAGGACCAAAGGGATGAGAAGAGGAAATCAGAACAGAGCAAGGGAGACATGAAGAATGAAAAGGAAAAACATCTGCGATTGGACAGCTTATAACCTTGACATTTAGATATTAATTTTATCACCTTGTCTTGGGCTTAAAGGTCCCATGACATGGATTATTTTCTTTTCTTTAAATGCTTATTAATGTTTCCTTAGGTGTACCTATATTGTTATTATGATTTTTACATTTAAAATTTAGAAATAAAAAGCATTTTTATATCCTGATATTGGCCCTCTGGCTTGAATGCTCTGTTTGAAGGGGCGTGTCTGCTGTGAGACTCCGAGTAAATGACAACTGTTGTGATTGGCTGACATCTTTGCATTCGAAATGGGTATTACATGTGGAACCCCTCTCATATATATATAATTTTTTTTTTACTATTACAGCTGTCGAGATTAACGAATCATGGAAGTGTTGATTATATAATTATTTTTTCGATCTTTTCCCATCACATGAAAGGCTGCAGTGATGAACATTGAGTAGACAGAGTCTGTTTATCGCGTGAATGCAGTGATCTCGTCATTATTGCAACACGTTTTCTGTCACAAAATGCTTTCACCACAACTAACAGCTAACACATGAATACACCATATGCAGTAAGAGCTTTATTGTGCAGCATAACAGCGTCATTCATTGTAACGGTAGTTTAGGCAAGAGTGCAGATATACTCGTGATGTGTGACAGCTCCGAAAAAAAAGGCAGAGTTCTTTGATCGCTCTCTGTAGTTAAATCACAATTTAAATAACAGATTTGTTTCATGCTACTAAGAGAAACAACGTGAAGTTGATCGTTTAGTCACTGGCTTGATTCACTGATGCATAAACAGTATTAAACGATTTAGAAAGAAAGTCTGTGTGAACTTGAATAATTAGCTACACATCAGAAATCACTGATCACAGATCAGACATTAATGAACACTGTTACTCACTGTTTGTGGCGGTGCTGTCGAATCCATATCATATCATAAAAGTCTGTTTGTAACGCCTGTGCTGACATTGCGACTGAATTATATGTAAATATTTGGGCGGGCAAAGCAAAGAAAGGGGAGGTAACATTTCTCCTTACAACGTCACCAGGAGGGGATTCCAGATCAGCCCGGTTGAGCTTCCATTTTCTCAAAGGCAGAGAAAGATAGCAAAATCTCGATTTACACCGATTAAAATTTCTAGAAACTCGGGGACCATATACAGGCTACGGGAACTCATATTAATGTTAAAAAAAACTCAGAAAGTGAAATTTTCATGTCATAGGCCCTTTAAGGCCTTGAAAAACTGAAGCAAACACTGCTCATTCCTTAACTTAAAGGTGACCTTTTATGCCCCTTTTTATAAGACGTAAAGTAAGTCTCTGCTTTCCCCAGATTATGTATGTGAAGTTTTAGCTCAAAATACTCTACAGATAATTTTTTATAGCTTTTTGAAATGTAAATTTTTAGGGTATTTTAAGCAGAGTTTTTTTTTTGTGTTTTTCCCTTTAAAAGTAAAAACGAGCTGGTGCTCTCGTCCCCTTTTTCAGGAGAGGGTGGAGTTTCTAGAGCTTGTGCACCAGCATCATGCCAGCAAAATCAGAACACTCTCTAATGCACTGAAAATGTCTGAAACTGCTAGTTGTGGTGTTCAGTCATATATGTTCAAACCAGTGACATAAATAAAAATAAAAATAAAATAACATTGATGGTCTCATGGTGCAATCGCTTGCTAACACAAACTTTAAAAGTCCCATGTGATTATGAGCTTAACAAATTCAAGCAGTAGATTTCACATTGCTTTCAACTACCACATTCCTATTCAGGATCATTCCAGTAGCACGTGAAGGCAGCGTCAGTGAAAACAGACAGACAATGGTAGTTTTAGCAACGTTAGCCTTACAAACTGCCAAGAAGCTCTTTCAGAAAGGCAATTTGGAAAACAAGCACTGATATTTACTTCTTATGGAGGAGTAGATGGGTCAGGAACAGCTGGCATTGCACCATCCTTCAGGAGAAACTTTTGTGAAAAACCTGCTTTATATTGCCCCTCATTCACCAAGCAGTTCGGTGTAAAATGATTTGCGCAGACATAAACTAATTTCTGAGAGAGCATTTTCTTCAAAAACAAAATTAATCCACCTCGTCTTCAGTGGGTCAGGTAGATTTGGGGAGTAAATAGAGAGAGCTAAGTGGATTGATACATCCAGCTACAGAACACCTAAAACGAGACATTCTCGTCAGTGCAGAAATGATGGTCTGTGTACAACTCACTGTGAACTTGTGGTTCTATGTTATAATGGCAGTGTCTGTCAACCTTCATGGGTGGGGCCTGTGAATAATGTGATGTCACATTAGCACCAATGCTGAAAATAGGTCGTTTGAAGACACTGCTTATGATTTATGGGAATTTAAAAAAAAGAGAGGGTGGATTTTTATCATTATAGGATGGTTGTGAAAACACACTGGCAACCCACATTTATGTCCAAACACCTTGCAAAAGTTTGATTAGGTTGCAGTCCAAACAAAACGCTTCTGAAGGACAAAATTTTTTCGAAGAGTAGAAGGAAAAGTACTCGCCCAAACAATATTACAATATGAAAGATATGGATATATTAAACTATAATAAAGTGTGAGAAGACAGTCTGTAACAAGATTCTTAACCCTCCTTATTATACCAGTAGATTTATGTATTTTTCAGCTCACGTATTCATAGAATGGAATGCTTAAGGTCATAGAACAGAATACTTTACGTCACAAATGGTCTAGTTGTTATAAAATAAAAAATTAAATTCCTCTTATCGATTCCTTTTTGTGCATTTTAATATGACTTGAAACCATTCTAGCACAAGAAGACTTGTACACTGTTTTCTGTACAGCACACATCAGGGTGTAGCCATACATTTCAGAAATGAGGGGGACAGAAATGTAAAAAAAAAGGGCTTTATTATTATTAAACACCTTTCATTATATAAACACATAATAAGGCAGAATATTTTATATAATGTATTAAATGTTATGTCAGTTAACACTGCATTATTCATATACTATATTTATTACTTTGAAACCTGAAATTATCTTTTTTAGTTACAGCAATAGCAGGGTGCCTTTGTCCATATTAAAGATTTCCTGCACATTCCAGCTACACTCATTTCCAATAGTAGTGAAGATATAAACGTGCACTAACTACCATTTCATTTATTTATTGCTATGGTCTTCTGTTACCTTTTAAGTTTTTAAACTGTCATCCTCTGGCACTAAATTAAATAACGTCCACCACCATAATGCTGGCCTAATTAACATTTTGCAACCTACACTGATGTTATTCTCTGTCTTCTCTTCTATGACCATGTGTTGCACGGTACCTGGATGAAACACAATAATGATCATTGATAGAAATGCATGATGTATTTTGATGCACAAAAACACTCATTCAGCATAATTTATAAGTCATGTTCATAAACATATATTCTTAATTGGGCTTTAATTAAAGGCACTTTTTATAAAATTAAAGTGGAATAAAAATCTGAGCGTGGTCTTGATTAGCTTTTGCTAACTAGATGTTGGAATAACGTTGGTGTGGATGTTTGATATTATCTGAGACAGTGATATTTTGTTTTTAATAAATAAATTCAGTAGTGATCTACACACAAAATCTGAAATCCAGGCATGGAGGATTCGATTAATAGAGTAAAGTTTTCCTGAATTCTGAGTATGAACCACTATTGAATTCTTGTTATAAATTAAAGATTTATGCACCAAAACAAGACAACATTGGAGACAAGAGAGTGATGTAAACATCCTTATTAAATCTGCTATATGTAGCCTTAAAAAACTTTATTCTGGTATTTGATTCATGATATTACAATCAAACGTTTTGGATTACTATAATTTTTGTAAAAATAAATGTATACTGTTGTTCAACAAGGATGCATAAATATATATATTTTTTTAAATGACAGTAATGAGTAGGGTTGGGTATCGAGAATCGAGTATCGAGTGGAACCGGGACTAGCTTTGCGATTTTCCCGGTATCGTTCAAAAGTTTTAATTTCGATTCCTAGTTTCGATTCCTAAAGCTTAAAAGAAAGAGAAAAAAAAGTTTCGATTCACAGTCCGCCCGGCGCCGACCGGAAGAAGAAACCGCTGAACACCAATGAAGAAGCGTCCACCGGAAGTTTTGGTATAACGAGCGATCGAACATGGACAGCGTGCGTCGGCTGTCCAAAGTGTGGCTTCACTTTTCGAAACAAAACGAAATCTCGGCAAAATGCAACATTTGCAGCAAGATTGTTTCGTGCATAGGAGGGTGCACGTCAAACATGATAAAGCACCTCCGATGTCATGGAGTGCAAGTAAATGTGTGCCCTGTATTTGACGCGCTGCGCCGACCGTCCTCCGCTGCCTCTTCCTCTGGCTCCGACCCCCAGCCTGGCACCGCAGTGACTACACTGCAGTCCGAATCCGGTAAGTTAAACAATACATACAAAAAATAATATGTCTTGCGCCAACATTGAGGCAGCTAACAAATTAGCCCACGTATTTTTGACCCTGCCTCTTAAAAGAATCGGAATCGAGAATCGTTGGGAACCGGAATCGAAACAAGGAATTGGAATCGGACTCGGAATCGTTCAAATTTAAACGATACACAACCCTAGTAATGAGATTTATAATATTACAAAAGATTTATATTTCAAATAAATGCTGTTCTTCTGGACTTTCTAATGATCAATGAATCCTGTTGTGACATTAATGGTCTCCACACTTCATTAAGCAGTACAACCTTTTAAATGTGATAATGATAATAAATGTTTCTTGACCAGCAAATCAACATAGAATGATAACTGAAGGATCTTGTCACACTGAAGATCGGAGAAGTCAAGATCTAACATCACAGGGGGAAAAAAATCTTTAAAATAAAAAACACAAAGAACCTTACTAATATAAAGCCTTTAAACAGTAATCATATTATCAAACCAATAACAAGTTCACTTATGAACATTTGTAAAATAAAATTATTTAGTTTACATCAAATTAGTTGCTTGTTCTATTTCATAAAATGCTGTGAAGTATTTGTTTTATCAATTACAGTTTGACAAAATGTAGGCTACGTTTTACATTTTTGCCCAATTTTGTTTAATCCAAACTTTGACTTTTGTAGGCCTCTTAAAGGAACACTTTCATGCTTGTGTGTGGTTTAGATTCCTGTTCATTTTGTAAATATAAGCCAAATAGTTTAAAACATTCACACCATAAATGAAAAATGACTAGTCCACAGATACATGTTTATTTCAGTTGTTGCACTCATTTGATAACTAATAAGCTAAAGCACAGTGAACAAATCATTACAACTAGCTGAAGTTGTGCTTTATCCTAATAGTATACAAAGAATGCATGCAATCATTCAGTCAGTGACGGCTGCACACAACGTTCAAATAAAAACATTTACGAACCATTATGAAACAATGAACAAATGTAGTTTAGACATATGTTTAAGCAATGCTGAAAATATAATTACCTTTTTTAAGTATTCCATAAACCTGCTGAGATACGAGGAGCGAGGACTAAAAATCTCAGTTCCAGCACGTGTCCGTGAAACTCATGAATATTCATGTGTGCTCCGCCCACTGAAACCAAAAATCTCAGAAACCGAAAATCTCGTAACACCAGCTTGGTTCTCCATCTGTGCCTTCTTTGGCCCCTTTGTTTTTTGGGGGGGTTTTTTTGTTAGTTTTTTTTTACTTTGTACGTTTGGTGTAAAATAAATGTAGTGAAAGTTGAATACTTTAGTTTTATTTTACTCAAGTAAAAGTACCACAATTTACTTATAAAAGAAAAGTAGAAAAAAAATTTACTCAAGTACTGTAACGAAAAGTATTTGTTGACATGCTCAGACAGCTTTATAGTTGTCTGCTATCTGCAGTCCCACAGTCTGCTTGTTTGAGTGTTTACCAGGAGATAGCAGTGTCTTCTCCACCCCGAGCCCCTCCATACCACAGTCATGTTGTTGCCCACCCCTCTCTCATTTTGAGTGTGGAGTGTGTGCAGAGGCTGCTGGTTCAAGGCTTTCCCTGTGTAATACCAGCTGTCTGAGGCTTTAGAGTGTGGCTGAGGGAGTCCAGGCCCCAGGCACAGGTGTAGATAGCCACTGGGCCCCACATCAAAGTTCCTAGATAACCCAGCAGTGTTTCATGTGTGAGGTATCTTTCCACGGAGCAAAACGTCCCCCTCTCCCCATCCTCCTGCTTTTCTCAATCCTATAATGTCTCTGTTGGCTGTCTGTGGGTCTGTGATCCAGCAGACCAGACTACTTCCTCTCCTCCTCCACATTGTTTCACTCTGTCTTTTTTTCTTCATTCAACATGGTGAATGGTGAATTAGAGGCCTACAACCCAACTCAAGCTAGAACTTCAGATTTGTGTTGGTGTTCTGGTTTACAATAATAATAATAAAAAGAATTTTATATATATTTATATATATTTAATTTTATATTTATATTTATATTGTGTTTATATATATATAAACACAAACACACACATACTGTAATTATATATTTTATTTTATTATTAAAGAGAGCCGTTTACTGAATTCCTAAATGAATCAGCTATTTGAACAAATCGAATGAATAAAAGACACATAAATTCATTTACCGCCATCTTCTGGCAATTTTAGGCTCTTATTTAGAGTATTATTTAGTTTAAGAAAAGTGTGTGTGTGGGGGGGGGGGGGGGTGATGGGTGGTAGGATTGTTGACTTACTTTCTTTTGTGGAATATAAAAGATGGTATTTTGAAGACTGTTGGTAACAAAGTTGTTTTGGCTACCAATGTCTTCAACTGCACGAATGAAGAACAAAATAATATGTTTCTAAAATTATCTTTTTTTACGTTCCATAGTTTATGTTAGCCTAAAAGCGAATGTATAATGTCTAATACTTTCTTATTTAACACAAAAATAGCTATGAATAATCTATTGGGGGTATTTTCACAGCCAAATGTAATTTGCGATAAATTAGATTAATCAATCGACACAACATGTAATTAATTACATTTAAAAAAAAATTCATCGACTGACAGTCCTAACTAATATATATAATTAAACTCTGGGAACTTATTTTTTGCTGTTTTTCATTCATATATATATATATATATATATATATATATATATATATATATATATATATATATATATATATATATATATACATATATGAATGAAAAACAGCAAAAAATAAGTTCCCAGAGTTTAAGGAACACCCTTATACTATTGAGCAGTCTCAATAGAGAGATGTCAAATTTTATTTGTCTCCTATTATCCCCATCTACAAATGCAGGTGCTAAAGAAAAACATTATTATGTGTTGTAGTCATTTGATTTATGCTTTTAGAGCAGAACAGACAGTGAGACACTTAATGAAGGTTCCTAGGACTTAGATAGCACTCTTTTTCTTTCAGAGAGAGACAGTGCTGTCTTCCCCTCTTATATGTGAACAATGAGGCCTTTTGATTTGGCCCACTGTAAATTTTGCGGGCAGCAGCAGAGGGAGTAGGGAGGTCACAAGGCTTTAATATGCTTAGCATTGACTGTCTCTCCCTCTTTCTCTGCAGCGCATCTATTAGACCCCTGATTTGATTTTGGTCTATTCATTTGCAGTCCCAGCAGTAGCCTGCGGTGGCCCACTCTCTGCCCCTCTAATTGGTTGTGTCTCTGCCTGACTCTCATTAGATTAAGTTGGACTCCTGGACACTTGTAGTCTGCGCTTGTCCTTCCATTTATTCAAACTTAATGTAACACAAAATTCATTACTGATCACATTAAGAGTGCAATCGCAGATGTGGGGGAAAGCTCTGACGAACCTGGAGCTAACCTGATGGAGGGAGTGAGAAAATGGAGAAAAGCAGTGAATGACATTGGAGAGTCATAGCTAGAGATTGAGAGGTACTGTACTTGCTTTGGGGTTCATCTGAGGGCACAATTGCATATGACATATAAAAACAGAATGAGAGTATAAAATGATGTATAAACGATGCACTTTTTATGAGACAATATGTAAACAAACTGTCAGTGTGATTTCAACGGTGGCATTCATTCTTTAAAAAAAAGGCTAAATCTTTATTACAGTGAGGCAAAATTGAATGGGCCAATCCATAAACATTAATTTACTCACTGTTTCAATAGTCACAAGATGTAAACAATATGCTTACTGTCTTCTTCTGTACAAGGTCATATAATTTTACAACTTTGTTGTCATGACAATGTAACAACAAAAACTTATTAAACATTGTTGATTTATTTATTTACTAAAATTATTATTCTTTTTTTATTTAATTCATTATTTGACAGGGACAACAGACAGTCAGAAAATTGCCCCAGAATTAGCTACAGAGCAACATTTTTGAATTATGTATGTATGTAAAAACATATTATAAATTATTTTTAAATTATAATTTTAACGGTCTTAAACAGTCCTAAGTATGAATGTAAATGTTTTAGAATTATAAGCTTGAAATTTCTTGGGTTCTTTGCTTTTAATTTTTAATTTTTTTATTTTGTGATAATCAACATTGCTGTCCAAAAGCAAGCCTAGCCACAGGTGACTAAAAGTAACACAAAGGTAACAGAATACATTACATCCTATAAAATGTAATAAAGTTTTCCCAACACCGGTTATAACATCAACATTACATGATGAGATCATGATAATTTATTGATAAGCCTTAGTCAGGATAGATGCCATTTTGAATTTCATGCGGATGAAAACAAGGCTGTGAGTGACAGACTTACGGTCTTTCCATTATAAAGGACCTGGATCACATTCGATTTTAATAATGTAATTTTGTAACTTAAAATATTTAATGAAGTTTTTCTTTTTTGAAATGCTGAACAATTGTCATGTTTTTAAAATAAAAGTGCAATCCAGTGAACCCACTACCCTTCTGTCTCCCACACCGTTGTTTTCATTCCTTTCATAAATTAAATTTGGCATTTCCCTAACTAAGGTCTATATGACAGGATAAGTTCAGCTGTATTAAATATGCATTATAAGTAAACATCTTAGAAAGATACTTTCTTATATTTAAGCCAAAAGAAAGCTTAATGTTTGAATGTCTATAGTATTTATATAAAACAATGAAGTCTTGTTGCAAGCCTTTTAGTGATTTCCAAACCAAACACCAAAAACAGCACCAGACAAGAGCCAGTGCAAGGCAAAGCAGAGAAGCCAGAGACCACCAGCCCCTAGTGGTTTCTGTTGCATAAGACAGGGGAAAATAAAGCCCATTAATATTGCTATGGTTCAAATTAGTACCTAGGTCCTTGAAAGATTTCTTAGCCCAGATTTTTTTTTTTGTGGAAAGTGGAAAGCTAGTAGGAAAAAAATAGAAAAGTCAATAAGGCGGTTTTACGACCAGATGAAAATCATAGGTCATTCATTCAGTATAAGAACACCTTTCATCAAGAAGCTTTGAGGCATTCGTCTTTGTAAAATACTTTTAAGACTAAAATAATGAAATAAAATGTTACATTAACATCTCCATACATCACTTTTAGGCAGATAATATTAAAATGTGACTGCATTTAAAATCAAGGCAGTAGATATATACTTTGATCATTGCGATATCACATGATCAATAGGCTTCCAGCTATTATGGGAGCCACGTCTGTCTCATTAAACTACATGAGTTTGACTCACTTCAACTCCTCCACAACACTCTTCAGCTATTGTGAATGCTTCTGTTTTCTCCTGAGGCAGAGAAAATAGTGGCAGATGGTTAAATGCTTACTGTCTGTGCTGGAATGGAGGTGGGGGCTGAGAGGTCTGGATTCAGAAGAGAGCTGCCAATATGAGGTCATTTCTGTTTAGGAAGAACAGGAGGCCTACAAAGGGGTGTGAGATACTTTTTGACATCCTTTGAAGATGCCCTGATAACGTCTGCAGAGTCATAGAGCATATTGCCTGCATCATAAAATGCTTTAAGGATTTGTAAATTGCAATCTACACACCATCAATGCAATAAAATCATTTGATTTTAATGTGTAGAATACAGAATATGCAAACATGTCTTAGACTAATAAGCTTGTTTCGTGAAAACCTTCAGGTTTTTCAGACATTGGCAGAGAAGCAGAAAGAGAAATTGGAAGATTAAATAAATCCCTTCCCAGTCGCCACCACAGTGTTGCCCTCCTGTAATCAGATTTCCAAAGCTGAGAAGTTTCACTCACTTGTGCAAATCCGAAACAAATCCCATTTTAAAAATGAACAAATGTCCAGAGCGGCTTCTAGTCTAATCACATTCCCACACCCAAGCTGACAAAGTTTCACATTCTGTCAGACTATCATGCTTATTATATTAGCATTTCATAACATTTAACAAATTGTCAGACTTTAAGAACATCATGTACACTGACACTCTTGCAGATAGAAGGGGACTGATAATTCTGTTCACTTTGTTAACTTCTATACATTTTATATTTAGTAAATGTATTTTGTTTTATGTACAATTAGGATATTTCATAAATAAATAAATAGAGACAGACAGACAGACAGACAGACAGACAGACAGACAGACAGACAGACAGACAGATAGATAGATAGATAGATAGATAGATAGATAGATAGATAGATAGATAGATAGATAGATAGATAGATAGATAGATAGATAGACATATTAGTCAAATAACTAGTCGAGATTAAACATATCCAAAATAAAAGTTTTTGTTTACATATGTGTGTACTGTGGTATATTTATTATGTATATATATATATATATATATATATATATATATATATATATATACACACACACAAATCCATATATATTTAAGAAAGATGTTATATTTGTATATTACATATATTTTATATAATATGAATTATATAAATATACATGTTAATATATGTAAATATTTTCAAAATATGTACTGCATGTGTGTATATTTATATTTATATACATAATAAATATACACAGTACACAAACATATATTACATAAACAAAAACTTTTATTTTGGATGCCACTTAACAGAAGAAAGAAACTAATACTCGTTACGAGAAATTGAAAACAGAATTTTTGACTAAATCCATAGTAAAAAATTACAGTGAGCTCATTAAAATTCATTTCATAATGGCTTTCTGATTTACTCCAAATATGGTTTTCCATTCAAACATAGCTTTTCAAACGTATTTGTGAGGCCCTTTCTGTAGATTTTTTCATATGCCCCTATTTGCCAGATCCTCATCGCTTATCAGAACATTACAATTTCATTCAACCGAACAGTTTAACATTGATCAAACTTAACTACATTCACATGTATCCTCATACAATTGCAGTATTTAACCTAAGATGGGGAGGTCTACGATTTTAAAACTTATGAAACATTTTTTTTTTTTTTTTTGGGAAGCAATTGCATGAAAAGTGTTAAGTAGGTATATTCCAAAACTAGCTGGATTTGCCCTAGCAACCATTGAGAATAAAACAGCCTTTTAATTCTCCTGAATGCACCAATTCAGATGTTTTATTTGGTGAAGCACAAGGTCAGAGCGCAATTATGAATTGGTTTTGAAACATAATTGGGCTTTGCAAAATGTAAGATGAGGTTGGCAGAGCATGCAATGAAAACCTCCTTTGTTTTGTGCAACGTCTAATAACTATGAAGTAAGCTTTTTGCAGCACAGGCTGTTTGCATTGGAAACATATCTGTTCACATTGCCCCGGCGCAAGGTTGGGTTGATTATAGCAGTGAATGCGGCGCTGCATTGGCATGTCCCAACATAGATATGCATCTCTGCTGTGGCCGTGCCATGGCTGAGTGCCTGGCCCTGCGCTCTGGGCTTTCTGCGCCCGCTCACTTAATCAAATCCTGATTCGGTTCGCCTCTGCGCTTGAACACCATGTCACACTAACATAATGTTATCTGGACTTGGGCCTTTTGCTGACTGCCATTTCCAACCCATCTGGAACGGGCGTGGGGGGTTTGTTGTTTTTTGTACAGTCACATTCATGAAACCTCTTTTTCAGGCTACTGTATTTACCATTACAAGTGTGTGTGTGTGTGTGTGTGTGTGTGTGTGTGTGTGTGTGTGTGTGCTTGTACCACCATCCTGACTGGAGAGTCACCATCTTCTAAACTGTTTTAAGACTTTAATCTTCCACTAAAAATATTTAAGCATCCAGACAATTTTACTTGAGAAGAACAAAATCCATGCGATAGGACATGAAATAAAATAAACCTTAATTTTGTTAAATTCATTCTTTATTTATAACGGAATGCCACCACATAGGGGGGTTTTCAAAAATATTTTAATACAAAGTTGTAGTCATGCATTCATTGGTTCTTTTTTTTTCAGACACTGCCAAAATGTAAAATAAAAAGCCTTTTAATAAAAACATAATTACAGTCAATAATAGCTTATGTCAGACCTGGAAAAAAAAATAAAAAATAATATATATATATATATATATATATATATTGTGTTAGATATATGGTTCAAACAAATCTATGAGAATACTCTATGTTCTATAAACAAGTCCTATACAAAATTTTAAGTATAAAGTACTTTTTTTATTGAATGCAAAACCACAAAAATACAGACATAAACAAAAATATACATTTTTTCCCATTTTTATTTCTAAACATAAATATGAGCACATGCATATTTTGGGCAAGTACTGTTTGAAATGGCTGTTTTTTATGTGGAACTAACTGAGGCAACAAAATGTTCTTGAGTACAGAAGTGTGTGTTTCTTTGTAAATGTACTGCCTATACTCTGATCTGCATCTTGAGGTCGTTGATAGACCAGCACAGCACCAGTACTTGGATGAATCATATTCAATTTAACAGTGCTTGATGCCCCCTCCCTCGGCAGAATATCATTACATTCCAAGCATGTGAACTTTGACAGCCAGATATGTAACGTATCTGATCTGATCTCAATACAGTGGTACTGAGCTCATGGGCTGATTTGGAAACAAGATATTTAGCCAGAGTCTCTGGCTTAACTCATGGCTCAACAGCAAAGGGTTCCCCTGCCCCGGGCTTCAGTAGTGCCCTAGCAGGGTTTTCATTAAAGCGTAATTGAAAGCGGCTCTAGTCCTGCTCTCTAGACTTCCTCCACTTCCACCTGCAATGTCTGGAAGTCTTTTAATGATAACAATGTTCCATGCTACTAGGCTCATTAATGATTCCCCTCTTCCCAACAAGTATGATGAGGTGTATCTGTTTTCAGTTTGTGATTGGTGCCTGATGGTAAAGCCATGCCCACATGATCAAGAAAATGGTTCCCATTGTAAACAGAGAGGGTTTGATGTATATAAATGTCAAACATTATCCAGAACAGCTCAGCAGCAAGACACCCTCTACTGGTACAACACTGATGACTAAAACATAGTTGCTAAATATGTCATTTAAAGACAGTATTCTTGTCCGATTTTGACTTTTCCCCATTGATTTATTCCAAAATGCATTTAGTGAAAAAAATTATATCCTATTCCTCTGCAACAAGTTGTATTAAAATTCACTCATAATGTGAATTCTTGAAACCCAGGTATCTTTGCATTACTATTTGTTTTTCACAAAACACAACTAAATTACTAAACTAAAACTAAACTAAAATTAAAGTGAAAACTGAAAATATTAAAATAACATGTCAAAAAATATATAATAGTATATCAGTGATACTAAGATAACACTGGTGTACACTCTCATTTATTCAAGGTTAAAAGAAAATACTATATTTTACTTGTGTGGTGCTTTCATAACATTTCTTTGTTTTATGAGCATCCCAACTGCCTGGATATAGCAACATCAGCTCAACAAAAAGTGTGAATTTTGAAGGTTTTCCAAATAAATGCATATGAGGGAGAGTTAGGAGAAAGTTGAAAGCAGTCCTTATTTTTGCAATTGCAGTGGTTGACAAAAGTGACACAAGAAATGACACACTTTACAACAATACACTCTTTTAAACATTTTAGAAAGACCAGCGGTCTGGTAAAATATGAAGATGAGGGGAACGAACCAGCTTTATTGGGCTGGCCACATGGACAATTGGACAATGGACAAATGTGACAGATGGGAATGTTATACTGTATTTAATGAGCATGTAATACAACCCCATCCTGAATGTCAGTGATCTGGCTGTAGGGCACTGGAGGTGAGGATGTCTCCTGGCTTTGCCCTGTCTAATGGAGCTTGATTGGAAAATATGAAGATGGAGCATTTGGGCTCGATTCATCTTCCTGTGGCCTGATCCACAGAGGTGCATTTTGACGTGCAAGCGCTAACCAGAGACAGCTGAGGCACCATGGTAGGATTATACTTTAAACAACATGACAAATCAGAGAAAGGAGGGGGAGGTGAGGAAGCACAGGGGCTTGTAGATGTGGGTTGCCGCTGAAGATGGCCAAGACTGGGTGGGGTAAGTCACGAGTTGGCCCTCAGTCCCTCTCACTCAGGTTTGACACTGGCACAACTCACTGATTAAGAGCCTCCTGTGTTTCCCTTTGATCTCAGGCTCAGTTTTTGAGTCTAATGCCGCCCTCCATGTATCTCTGTCACAGCGGCGCTTTCATTTGAGGCAATGTGTTCTGAATCAGAGAGAGAGGGGGGAAACACTTGTGGATGCTGGAGATCTGATCGGAGACCAGATTTGCTTGGGTGTCTTAAAGCGATTAGCTTTAGAGCCAAAGAGGTGTATGCTTTCCCTTGATCAGACATGTATATGTTGGTGAGGTCTCAGCTTTACTAACAACAAAGCCATTTCGATATCACGTGAAAGCAGACGGATTTATATCAGCCTGTATGGGGCCAAAAGTGAGAACAGAAAATGTAAGAAGATTATAGCTATTCACCGGAGCGCTCTAAAGCCGGACCTTATCTGTCTGCTTGTTCTAGATGTTGATCTATTTCCCAAGTTTTTTACCCAACCACGTTTCATCAGTGAACAGCACGAGGATGAAATTAGCCAAAAGAATATTAGATGGTTCTATACTCTTGAACTCTTGAAGATGTTTGGACTCAAAACCATTATGTTTGTAAGCAATTACACTGTAAATGAATAAACTGTCTAAGTGAGTTTTGCTTGAAATGTAAAAAATGCTACATTCACTTTTTGAGCACGAAGCTAGCAGACCGATTGGAATTCGGGGGAAGAAAAAAACAAATAGCCGCAGTCCAGTGTCTGAAAAGTCTCACAATGTGGGTGCATTAGGCCACACAAGAAAGGCTTTTAGGTCTTTAGTGGTGTTCATCAGCTTAAGTCCTTTAGAGTAATGAACCACACTCACATTCCAGAGGGAGCTTGGGCTCAGGGAGGGACTGGGCCTGATCTTTGGACGAGAAAATGATATCATTGCAGATTACGGCCGATAAAGTCGTACGTGGTCTGTATGCGTGGGTATCAGTCATGTATGTGTCCATGCAAGTTATAATGAAGAGAATAATACATAGATATAGCAAGGTTTTATTAACCCTCTGGTGTTTTTCAGTTATGTTTGACCAAAAAATCTTACGTTTTTTTATTTTTTTTATGTTTTACTTCATAGGAATGGTACACAACTTGATAAAGGTTTAAATTGTCCTGAAAATAGTCACACTTGAATTGTTCATTGTCAAAAGTGACCGCGTTGGAAATTAATAGAAAGTGGATTTCAGCTAGCAGAAATGTCTCGAACTGCGCCCAAACAAAATCTTACTGATAGATCATATCAACCTCAGATTTGGAACACGACTTGTTTAGATTTATGACCTTGATTTTTTTTGTAGTTTTGGAGGAAAACTTTTTTTAGTTTCACTTTTTTCACTTCAGCAATAATCTGTCAAGTGTCGACTTTAAAAAAAGAGACCAAACTGTGCTCCAAAACATTTTAAATCAATTTAGAGTTTTAGGTTTATGCTCAAAAAGTGGTTAAGAGGTAATAAATGGATCATAACTATTCCATAAATATAATTTAGTACCATAAAATCCCCTGAAAATAAATAAATAAAATAGAGGGTTGGGTTTAGGGGAGGAGTTAAACTATCTAGAATAAGTGATCATGTTGTTAAGCCATTAATATTTGCTTTATAAGCACTAATAAACAGCCAATATGCTAGTAATATGCATGCTTATAAGAAACTAGTTAATGATGAATAGTTCCCTAATCTAAAGTGCTACCAAAGTTCTTCAAAATATCATCCGTTTTCTACAGAGGAAAGGAAGTCTTACAGGTTTAGAAGCACACAGGGGTGTGTAAATGATGACAGAAGACTAACCCTTAAATATAAATAAACTTCTAAATTGCGGTTCTGTCTTGACTGTGTTTTTTTTCCATTGAAACATTGTTATGCCTTGACAGAAATACTCAATGTCGTGAACTGTATATAATCTCTCATGTTCCCATCTCTGGGCAATCACTGAGTCTTCCTCAGCCTGTGTAACATTTAACCTCGCCATCACTTTACTGGAAGTTAACTTCTCATCACAACTGCACTGTCCATTGTGCCATCTGGTCCGCCTCTTTGAGAGAAATAAAGTTAATCTCAGAGATGTCTAAGCTTTTGAATGGGATTTCAACTTTACAGTTTCGACCTTGCGGTGACTCCATCTGAGCCCAGGGTGACCTAACATAATGTCAAATGTGTCCCAGGTGTGGACTGTGACCGGAGAGGTGAAAGCGAACGAGATTGATGGCCCTCTTCCTGCCTGCTTTCGTCTCTGATGTTACTAGAGATGGAGATAATCATTCAGAGGTTGGAAAACGGCTCGATGTAGCAAACCAATTGTTAGTTCTCTTGGTAGACTGAGAAATGCAGAACACCTTTTCCAACCTTTTCCAACCAATCTTTCTCTGATTATCAGTTTTTTTTCCTTTATTTTTCCCAGTGTGTCTAAAAACAGTCAGTGTACAATTTATTTACGGCAGTCAGGTCTTGGGAAAGAGAAAAGACTTAGATGTAAATCTTTTGCTGTAAAAAAAAAGTTAATAAAGAAAAATGCCTTACTCAATTTGGCATGAGAGAAAATGTAATAAAAAACTGGAAAATGTGACATATTTTGCACCCTCATATAAAACACAAAAGATGTTTTTTTTTTTTTTTATGAAAGCCAATGGAACCCAGAACTTTCAAGCTCTAAAAGACATAAAAGTAGCAGAAAATTAATCCATACAGTTCAACCTCAAACATCATGACTTTGGTCACATGATGCACAAGAACCAAGTAACCAAGTTTAGTTGATGCTAAGGGTTTGTTTCTTCATATTTGATGTAGTCTGTGTAGATATGTTTTAATTCAAGGGTGATTAAAGACTTAATTATCATTTCATCATAAAAGTGATCATGTCACTTCAGAAGACATAAAATATGTCAATAGATGTATAAGTCATAATACCGTGTACTCTAAGCATACTTTTCAAAATATATTCTGTGTTTTTCAGTCTCTCTCTCTCTCTCTCTCTCTCTCTCTCTCTCTCTCTCACACACACACACACACACACACACACACACACACAAGTCTATACAATTTTGGAATGACAGTAAGTAAATTATGACAGAATTTTCTATTTTGAATGAAGTATATTAATTGAATAGATCAGTTGTTTCTAGACAGCAGGGAGATGCTCTCTTTTAAGAGAATTTGACTAAAAAATGTCATTTTGCTGTCTCCTGCTTTTTGGATGTTTCTCAGAAAAAGACTCCAGTGATCTCATATTATTTTGCAATAGACCTCAGAATTGCAAAATAAAAGTTGAAGATTTTAACATAAACTCCAGAATTTATTTACTCCAGAGAAGAGAAGAGAAGAGAAGAGAAGAGAAGAGAAGAGAAGAGAAGAGAAGAGAAGAGAAGAGAAGAGAAGAGAAGAGAAGAGAAGAGAAGAGAAGAGCAAGTAATGTCCCATAACCTGTCCTCCCCACCTCTTGACTCAACTCGTCATATGGCTTTAATTACGAGAATTACGAGTTATTACCCTCAGTATCCAGGGAGCCATTCCTTTTGTGTGGGACCTCTGAGATCACTTCCTACACTATTGTTTCTGCACAGAGAGAAGGAATGAGAGAAAGTGTGTGTGTGTGTGTGTGTGTGTGTGTGTGTGTGTGTGTGTGTGTGTGTGTGTGTGTGTGTGTGTGTGTGTGTGTGTGTGTGTGTGTGTGTGTGTGTGTGTGTGTGTGTGTGTGTGTGTGTGTGCGTACACTAAACTCAATCAAAAAAAAAAGCAATATAAGCAGATAGTTCACAGAGCAGGGTTTGTTACCATTCAATACCACATAACCACTCTGACAACAATATTTCCATCAGATTTCCTTTACCCTTCCTATTCCTGCTGCTGCCTAACCCAAGCTAATTTAGCATACCTGTTTGTATTAACCAGCCAGTTTAAAAACATCTATAAAGTATTCCTCAGAGAGGTGTAATGCTGATGTAGGGTGAGACAGACCTGTGAAGTTAATACATTCACCTTACAATACAACCCAGAAGAGCACTACCTCTCCCCCACACTACCGCCAGCCTTTGATCAGTGGTGAATCTCATCCCAGAGGATGGTTGAAAGAATGACCTTTTTAAGGCATCCCAAATATTTTTTCGCCACTTACCAACAGATGAAGATCAAATAAAAAAAGGGGGACAAAGGAAATGTTTACCATGGCCTGCAATATTTTACAAGAATTCAAAGGCTATTATCATCTTGGAACAACAGACATACATGTATTGCATTGCTGTTGTTTCCCTAATCAGTCAGAAAAAAAAAACTACTGGCTCCAACTTGCTCAACAGATTAACAGCAAAATGTATTTTATAACAGTACTGCTTCTTTCTAAATGTGTGTGTGTGTGTGTGTGTGTGTGTGTGTGTGTGTGTGTGTGTGTGTGTGTGTGTGTGTGTGTGTGTGTGTGTGTTCTTGTTTTTGTGACATATCAGGACACAACTCTGTATAATGACATGGGTATGACACAGGTATTACAAGGAGAGGGTGACTTATGTGGACATAACCCATGTCCCCATTTTTCAAAACACTTATAAATCATACAGAATGAGGTTTTTTGAGAAAGTAAAAATGTGCAAAGTTTTCTGTGAGGGTTAGGGTTGGTGTAGGGCCATAGAATATACAGTTTCTACAGTATAAAAAACCATTATGCCTATGGGATGTCCCCACTTTTCACAAAAACAAACGTGTGTGTGTGTGTGTGTGTGTGTGTGTGTGTGTGTGTGTGTGTGTGTGTGTGTGTGTGTGTGTGTGTGTGTGTGTGTGTGTGTGTGTGTGTACTAATGCTCTGATACACCAAGCAAACCTGGCTCAACTGTTTGTATTAACTAAAGCTTTCATACCTATTGTGTGATTAGGTTTGTCCCCTTTAATGAAAGGAAATCGTTTTTTCTTTTTTCCAGTGCTGTTATTGGAAGCCTTTGGAGAATGGCTATATTTTGTCAGAATGGTTACCAAGGTGAAATGTGTTCAAAGAATACAACAATTTGCTAAAGTATTTTAACAGGGGTTTTTATTGGCAAAAACAGTTTATTAGGTGTAATCAAAATAAATTAATATGTTAAGTCACTGCATTGACACGCTTTTGAGCAGGCTTACTTGCATTTATTTAATTTTAAACTAAATTTCCAACTCGTGACAGAACGGACACACGTTCAAAGTCACGAAAATGCATGTCCATTTTTGTGTCCACGAATGAACTATCACGCAGTCTACAGATCGATCAACAGGTATCAAGATATACAACTATCGGATTGGTGTTGCTGATTTCAAATTCGTGCATTTATATAAATCATCTATAAATCAAGTGCAAATTAATGTAGATTAGTTATAGACCCAAATACTGTGTGGTCAGTTGTATTTATTCTTTTCAGTCTTTTCTGTTGTTGAATACAAATCCATAATACACACACACACATAGCCTATATATATTTTTGGAATAAAGGGCGACACGGGATTATATAAAAGTTCATAAACTTGTATATTTAATAAGACGACTTCCTTATTTGATGGTATTCTGTGACAACAGACGATTCATGTTGCTGCTTTCTTTTTTCTTTGTGTGTGTAAAATATAGGCTAGCTATTGAGCGCTCGTTTTATAAAAATCATATCGATCACTCCATCTTCTGTTGTTGGACACGAACCGTTGGGAAGACATTTAATCATTATAGCCATATCTTCACAAATAAATTTAGGTTTATGTTCGTGCTTGTACATTGTTGCACTTGTAATAAAATCCCCAAAATGACAAACTTGACCTGATCCTTGACCTGCTTGTTTAGAATATGAAAAAAAGGCTACATTTCTAGTAGATTATAGCCTATTATATTGTCGGAATGGGTATTAAAATGTGCGGATTGTTACGTGTAAGGTTGCTTAATATATGCTGTATGATGTGGCAGAACTTTGTAGTAGTGTTAATGATGTTAATGAGCTCTTTGGTATTAATAATTCATATTAGTAAAGAAAACGTTCACATCTATTTTATCAAGTATTTTACATAACCTGGAACAGAACATTTTTAGATTAGTCCTATATTACCCTTATCTCTAGATATTTAAATCTTGTTCTGTGTTCTTTTTTGATGTTTGGTTTGGATTCAGGATGAAAGTCGTGTTTGAGTTTACAAAGGACCAGGAGTGGCATTAATCGTATAGGTCTAATAATCATTTTATTTTTAGTCACTTAACTGTTTCATAATGAAACGTTACAATTAAAAGTGGCGAAGTCGTACGTTCTTTTGTCGCCTTGTCTTTTTTTTGTAATTTGAATAAATATTTGTCTCTGTCTTTAAGTTTTCTGTGCTCTACACCAAAGAAAACAAAGTATCTGAAACGGATAAAGACAATATTAGGCTATATAAAACGGGTTCTTATTAAACTACGACGTAATTTTATATTTTTTATAATTTTATAATTTCATAGTGTTGATGTCGCTCATTGTGTTGTTATAAGAGCTCACCTGCTGACTCGCGAATAAACTGAAAACATTAAAGACCAAGTTTGAGTTACTCCAAAAGGGAAAACTATAGGAACAGTGATGTTCACTCCTTACAGAAAGATTTGTATAGGCTAATTATGACACGTGGAAAAAAAGTGCCCAAAAATGTAATGTATAACCTATATGGTGATGAAATAATCCGTCCTATTTTGTCGCCTCCAAGAGAGTTTTTATCTCTTAAAAGTTTACTAATTAAAAGTAAAAATAAAAGGGTTGACTCCTACAGTTGTGTGGAAATGACGCATAGGCCTACTGTTTTTTTTTCATAAGAATTAATGATAGTGAAATAAAGGTTTGCTTTACAGAAGACGACGTGATAAAACAATAACTTATGCTATTTCCGAGTGTCTAGTTTTGGCCATACATTTGCAAGACATAAAAGAATCAAAAAGAGACATTTTAATATCACGTGGTTGTAGAATATGCACCTATAACATCGGCAGCACCACAGGACAGCGGAGGAGAGAGTGAAGGAGGGGGCTGTTCTTGAACCGAGAAATATGAAGAACTCTGACAGGTCTTAAACGGTCTGGCGCCAAGAACTTGATCCACAGGATAAATACAGCGTTAGGGCATTTTGCGGGTGATGCTGTGCAGTGGTGATTGCTTAGATTTGCAAAACCTTTTTGAAAACAACTGATAGGCGGGGAAAGAGATGATCAATAACATTACGCTATATATTTTTTATTTTTGCATTTCTTTAAACTCGGTTATTTTAAACTAAGACCAAAGAGCTGTCAATCATCTGCGTTCACAAGACTCTCGCGTCGGTTCGCTACATTCGAAAAAGAGAGAAAGATTATAAAGCGTTTGAATTAAATCGCACCCTTAAATAACACCTGCATTGACAACTGTGGTACGCGGGGCCTCGGCGTAAATTTACTAAAACAAATAAATGAGTTGGACTCCTACATGGATCTTTGTTTATATAATTAACTTGATGAGTATACATGGTAAAATCATTAACTTGCTTCATGTGGGGTTAATCTGTGCAAACCTCTTTTCAACATATTGTACATAAACTAAAGTTAACGATGTTATTGCTCAACATGATCAGTTGTGTCATTTATTTATATCTATCCTCAAACGTTTGACATAGTACCCTCGAACAAGTAAATGCTTTGTAATTCATTATTTTATTATGATTATTATGATTATTCATTCAGGCCTAAGCAAACTGTCACATTTCTAAAAATTAAAATACAGATTTAAACTATAAGTTGTAATATATCAATACAAATGAACGTACAAAAAGTATCTATAAATAGGCTAATATTATAATTATAAAAAAAATAATCAATTGCAGTTTGATAACTAAAAATTAAATAGGCTAGAACACAAGGCACAATAAAATAGCTACAGTAGGTTAATTCGATACTGAGACTAATTTAGCTAAAGAATCAATTAAATACAGTCATGTTGACGATTACAGTATGGTTTCATTTCAAAACGCTTCAAAACATCTGAACAATTCAAAATCCACCTGCATTATCCTACATAACTTTGAAAACATGAAGCTTGACCCCTAATAAAAGACTACAACTCTTACCAAAGACGAAACATGTCGATACAGGATGATCCAAAACAATATATTTATGTCCTTCTTCCGTTGTTCTAAAATATGAATGAATCTTTCCATCCACACAAAGATACGTAAATCAAGATCCTAGCATCTGTCATACATTCAAGCCCGCAGAGCTGCTTCATATCTCTGACGGTAGTCAGAAGCAACCCGTGTCTCCCTCTCAGGACAGTTTTGAGTCTTTCAGTAGGAAGTCACTTCTGAGGTCTTACAGTGAGCATTTCGGAGAATGAAATACGCTAAGTCAACTGAAAAGAACAAACAAAACGCATTTCCTGTTGACTTTCCAAATCTCTGAACAAATGATGTGTGGAATTAATGTCAGTCATAGCCTACATTGTTTCTTTCTCAAAGTAGTCTAACCAGGATTGATCAGATTCAGACATCTTTCAAACACAAGAGATAAATCTTCCATCCGTGGACTTTCACTAGGTCTAATTAATTATTGAAAGCGGAACTAGGCTGGCACAAAAGTTGGGTGGATTTTTCTCAACAACATGTAAGCTTTGTGGAACACTGAGTGGACGGGTGCACTCTGTTTGAGAATTCGGGGGTAAATATGAATTGACAGGGGTAGGTTCTTATTGTGGGACTCCAGCCGACTGGCGCCAAGCGCTCTTTAACAAACGGAGTCCCACTTAATCAAGGATCTGTTGACGAGCCTCTTAAAGGTACACGGCTGCTTATGGGGCTTTAAAGCTCAGATTGTTACTCTGCTGTACCCTGTAGGTCGATTTAACGTTGACTAATTGTGAACAGTTCTGAGAAATAGAGAGGTCAGATGAAATTTATTAGCTACATAAGCTACATAGCCCACTGATCATGCCTCGATTTACTGAATTTGTTCCAGACGTGTATTTTAAAAAGCGCGTTTTGCCAAACTCTGTGTAGCCTACCTCGTTATTCCTTCCAGTAGGCAATCCGTAAAATGGACAAAAATCTCGCTGAAACCTCCCTTCCTTTTCGTTTTTAAACGCACTCTGATTATAGACGAGCATCACATTCCGCGCAACAAACGTTTATAGGCTACTGAGTATCGCCCGGAGAAGTAATATCCTAAAATATGTAACATCTGCTCGATTTAATATCAGTTAATTGTGAAAACTTTTGAAAAAAATATTATGATAAATAAGTGCATTTGTTCTTTAATATAGCTGCTACTAGAAAGTATGTGGTGTAATGGTTGCTATATTATAAAACCGTTAAAATAGCGATAGTTTATTTGCCATTGGAATAATTGTGTTAGTTACACGTAACTTTAAAACGTAATGTCCAAAATGCAATATTTCTTAAAGTCTGACAATGGAGCATAAAGATCAAGAAAGCACACGATCGTCAAAATGATGAAACACAAGCCGGGAAAAGCACTCTCTTACCCGGCTGCCTAACAGCAAGATGACCGTTCCTCTGTTAGGTTATGCGGGGGGTGGGGTTTCCAGATCCTTACTCTGTCATTGGTTAATATTTTATTCTGTTGACATGTTTTCTTACTGCAAATGCTTCCGACACCTTCTAGCCAACCCTCCCTTCACGATCTTGGCTGGAGCTGTCAAAACCACGCCTATGGAGCTCTACAATTGGTCTAGAATGCGTAAAATCTGCAATCAAGACGGTTTGGTTCATTAGTACGGGGAGCCAGTGAGAAGGGACATGTAAGACAGACACAGTTACACAGTGGTCAGGAAAGAACCTACCAATTCTACATCAGTGCCCAGGAATTTCGCATCCTTGTTATTTGGGGCTGCTTTAGTTTCTGTAGTGGCTTGGACAGAAGGAAAGCTGTAAATCTACACAGAAGTGTCAATGTTGCTCTGTTGAAGGATATTATCACTGTGCTGCAACTGGACATCCCCGACGGAACTGCCATTTCCTACCAGTCCTCTTCAACTACTGTGAAACAAACCAACACTGTCTTTTTAAGAGAGCGACAGCCAGGCGGACTTGCGCGAGTGACAGGCGCAGTTATTTTAGAATATTATATTTTCATCTGACGTTTTGGATGCACCGATGAGAGATCCAGTTTTCACAGCGAACGCTATGGCTTATCACCCTTTTCACGCGCACAGGCCGGCCGACTTTCCCATGTCAGCTTTCCTTGCCGCGGCTCAACCCTCGTTCTTCCCAGCGCTCACTTTACCACCGGGTCTCAGTAAACCTCTGGCGGATCATGCGCTCTCCGGCGCGGCTGAGGCTGGCTTACACGCGGCGCTTGGACATCACCACCAGGCGGCTCATCTCCGCTCCTTCAAGAGTCTCGAGCCAGAGGAGGATGTTGAAGACGATCCTAAAGTTACATTAGAAGCCAAGGACCTTTGGGATCAATTCCACAAAATTGGAACCGAAATGGTTATCACTAAATCAGGAAGGTAAGGCCGTGTTATTTTTCCCCTTTGGATAAATTGATAACGATGTTTATGTGGGCTACTACTCTCGAAAATGTTTGGTATGTTTCTCTATATAAGATTTAGATTATTTAGTTCGGAATTAAATATTGTGCGACAGAAATTATGTTTTGGATGTTCTAATTACGTCAACGGAACAAAACAGTCTTCTACAGATTCTATTTCATATCAGCATTAGAATAATAATATTCACATTTCGTTCTGTTAAGGCTATCGTAAACATATTAATGCCTGTTATATAGCCTAGCTAAGCATAGTTAATGCTTTTGAACAATGTAAAAAATTTTTTATTTAACACACGCACACACAGCCCAGCAGTAAATGGCTGTGGGATCTTTTCCCTCTTCTTGTTTTTTTTTTTTTTTGGCCTATAGGCCCTACCTGAAATTGATATAGGTAGGATAAAGGAGTAAGAATCCACCTGATTATAGGAATATTCTCGTAAAATATGTAAAAATATTAGCGAGGATATGGTCTGGTACGATATTGTATTATTGGACAGCCTTAGCCTATGCCACACGACCTAGATATGAAGGATATTTATTAAAATGGAAAGTGTATAGCTGAACTACGCGAGAGTGAATTGATGTATATATTTACAATGTTAGTGCAGTCAATTGCCTGCTAGTTGTTTAGTTACTGTAGGTTTGATCTGTCTGGCTTTGTATTTCATTTCTTCCAAAATGTCTTTACAAGGTTAACAATATTTTGTTGTATAAATTCGACCCCATGACCGACACGGTTATGTCTGTTCCGTCCACAGGAGAATGTTTCCTCCGTTTAAAGTGCGCGTGAACGGCCTGGACAAAAAAGCAAAGTATATACTTTTGATGGATATAGTTGCTGCAGACGACTGCCGCTACAAATTTCACAACTCTCGATGGATGGTCGCAGGAAAGGCCGATCCGGAGATGCCCAAACGAATGTACATTCACCCGGATAGCCCGGCCACGGGTGAACAGTGGATGGCAAAGCCTGTTGCTTTCCACAAACTTAAACTGACCAACAATATTTCGGATAAACATGGATTTGTAAGTTGCATGAATTTCTCTTGAACTGCCTTCCTATTATGTTATAACCATTCAGTGATAGTTTAACGTAAAAAAAAAAAAAGTTACCTAGGTAATAAAGAAGCAAAAATGATTACGTCATTAAGGAAAACACAGAGTTTGGACATTTAGGGTGCATTGATTTTTGTTTTGTTTTTTTTATACCTGTTTTCAGTGTCTGTCGCTTAAATGAAGCATGAAAGAAGAATTGCTTATCATTAAACATTAAATGCAATGGGGTAAACGGCAAACTAAGTCCCATTATCGACGGTCTGAGCCAAATATATAATTTTTTTATTTCATTATTATTATTATTATTATTATCTTACCCCGGGTTATGTAGCCTAACACGGTTCTTATTAACATGTAAAAAATTTAGGCCTAGATGTCAATTATGAAAATATTTTTATATTATAATTATCTTCCAAGGTAAAAAAAAAAAAAAAAAAAAAAGCTAATACACAAATTAAACACTCAATTATACAATGATACGTATCTCAACTATCACCCCAAATATCATAATATTATTACAGTAGAAAAAAAGGCCTTTTAGTCTAATTATTATTTTTGTTGTTGTTGTTGTGCAGATCTTTCTTTAACTGCATTTTGATATCATTGATTGGTATATTTATTGACCGGATACTTTTTTACATTTCAGACCATTCTAAATTCGATGCACAAATACCAACCCAGGTTTCATATCGTTAGAGCTAACGATATTCTGAAGCTCCCTTATAGCACCTTCAGGACATATGTATTTCCTGAGACCGATTTTATAGCTGTCACTGCGTATCAGCATGACAAGGTAAGTTACTAGAAAGCCAAAATTTTGTTTGTTTGTTTGTTTCTTTCTTTCTTGCTTGCTTTCTTTTTTTTCAGTTGTTAATTGTCATATTATTAGTAGTAGTATTATTATAATTATTATTGAGCTCAAATAAACTATTTGTAACACATTTTATGTAGCCTATATTTTAGAATTATGTTTAGTAGACCTATATGCCATGTGTAGTTGTGTGTCCTTCTGTCTTTTCTTCTTTGGCATGAATAGAATTCAATCTGTTGGCTATAATTGGGATGACAGCACACTGAGTCTGGTGGCTCTATAAACGCAGTTTACAGACCAGTTAAAATAGATACGTATAAAATACGTATAACTTATTATACAAACAAAACAAAACAAAACAAAACAAAACAAAAAACAAGAAAAGTCTAGTGCAGTGTGAAACCAGACTACATCATGTGAAGTCACGATGTAGCCTATTAGACTTAAAAAACACAAGTATTCGGATTTTTTTTTAATAACTAGCAATTAAAACATTATAAACCTGAATTAATTTATCTTAATTTAATAATATTTAACCAGCCGTTGTGGAGATATCATTTAAATACATTTTTATGGGCTATAGTTTATTTCACTTGATAATTCATAAAAAAAAACACCCATTACACTTTCACAACAATTCATTTCGAAATAGGCTGCCTCAAAGAAAGCATGAATTAAAATGCAATAAATATATTTTACTCTTTTTCTAGATCACACAACTGAAAATCGATCATAATCCATTCGCGAAAGGATTCAGAGACACGGGAAATGGAAGAAGAGAAAAAAGGTATTGAGTCTGAACGGTTATTTTAAACCATCAGATATGCACAAAACACAAACCTGCAGATATGACATCTAATTTCACTTAAACTTTTCAGAAAACAGTTAGCCCTGCCGTCAATGCGCATGTACGACGATCAATGCAAAGTCGATCGAGATGGAGCAGATTCGGACGCCTCATCTTGCGAACAAAATACTGGAAGAGATTCAGTTCATTCACCGATTGGACCACCAAGTCCACTTAAATTCAACAGATCCAGAGGTAAAAACATGCATTGCAATAAGATTAGAGCTTTTCCAAACTAATGCAAAGTTTCTTTATATGTTAACATCAAAAAACATAAACGTTTTCCATGCATTTGATCAACTTATTTTAATGTGTAATATATAGATTATTATTTTTTAGATATTGTTATTAGATATTATTAGTTCTGGAACTTTTTTTCCCTTATGTCGAGAGCTGATGAACTTCACGCTGCTGCTAAATCAGCAGCTTAAAGCTATTGAGAGTAGATTGATGAATATGTTTACAATTTCAGTACAGTCAGTTGCCTGGGTTTGATCTGTCTGGCTGGAAGTGTTTCCCAGTGTCTGGTGTTTATTGCTCAAAATGCACTGCACAGCACAGCATAGCATAGCATGTGCAATTAGCTACATACACTATAAATATGCACAGCCATTGTTCTTTCATTTGTGATGACCCAGTCTATTATTTTAAATATATCTGACCAGTTTACCAGCTAAAATCACTTTAAGAAGCAAAAAGAAAGAACTGTCTGCCATAAAATATTCAAATTACTTAATACATTTAATCTCTGTGAATGTGCTCAACTTTCTTTCTATAATATTATGCACAATTTTTTTTTTTTTTTGTGGAATTTAATAGTAAATAAGGACGAGAAATCTCATTTAAGATATAAAAAAAGTACATTTTGTTACTAGATGAAATAATGACTATTGTATTAGCAAATTCTTGAGGGATCAGTGTGATTAGTATTTGCTCTGATTAAAAATTTCAGTATAAAGTTGCAAAAATTAGCTGATGAGCCTCTGGGTTTTTTTACAGAACAGGTTTATGAGAATTAGTAGTCCTCAGGTTTATGATATATAAGTGCATAATGATTTTATAGGGAATGTCTCCTGTACATTTTGGTTCTGCTAATTTTTCATCTGAATTTCATCACAACTCATTAAGAACTCATGAAAAATGTTCCTTCAAACTACCCAAATCTTAAACGTTTCATGAAGTCGTGCTTTTGTCATGAATGAAAACAGAGGAAGTAATTAGTTTGGAAAACACATTTCGTCCTTTCTTGTGTAATTAAAGGGAGTAATTAAACGGATGCACGTTGGTGCATTATAGGGAGTGAAAATAACAGTCTACATTTATTAAACAGACGCTGTGGTTTTATCGAATAAATAAATAAAGCTGATGTGCTTAACATATCTATATTTTCCAGATGACAAAAACTGCAATGATAGTGACAACGAACTTGACCAACATGATAATGGAATGATCAGAGTCAGTAGTCCAGACCAGAGACCACGATCACCATTCAGCCCACACTGCGAGGATAGAGTCAACGAGAGAACTACCCCAGAAAAGAAAGGGGACTATTCGGATTCAAGGAAAGAAACTGACTCTGTCTTCAGCATCAGGACATTGGAGAAGGACAAACTGGACAGTAAGAATTTGAAAGAATCAGACACCACCAAAAAGGATGCAGACTCTGTGGGCCTGAACACAGTCAAAGATGGCTTTTCCCCTCTAATGGTCCAAACAGAAAGCCCATCACATTTTAGTGCAAGTCACTTGCAAAGTCTAGCCCTCTCTGGTTTACACAATCAACATTTCTTTAACCCACTGAGTACAGGACAGCCACTCTTATTTCACCCTGGGCAGTTTGCTATGAATCCTAGTGCTTTCTCAACCATGGGCATGGGACACTTGTTAGCCTCAATGTCTGGAGCAAGTGGACTAGAGAATGGCAGCCTCTCCTCTCAGAGCACCAGTTCACCCAACCCTTTCCAATTTCACTTATCACAACATATGCTTGCATCTCAGGTATGATGATTATTTATCATATGCATTATCACTAACATATAATAAACTTATTATTTCAAATCTGTCTACATATTTGCTAACAGTAGGCTATCTCCAGATATTATCAAAGCACCCTCAAAATAAAATAGCATAAAGTAGTTCTTCAACCACCACCAAAGCCTGTTTTATCTGTTATAAATCTGTATTTTATTTCCTAATTTTACGGTTTCATCAGTTCTTTTAAACAATGGCGACTATAGCCTAATTGAATTTGGAATCAGTACTAAATGAGGGGAAATTATGTTTATGCTTGGAGACATACATTTTTAGTTATTTGGCTATATCACGCAGTAAACGAAGCTGTTTGTCAGGCTCGTTTAGACCTGTGCATTTCTCGCTAATTGTCTGCAGTATAGCCTATTAACTGTAATTTCCACCTTTCTTAAAAAGTCAAAATTATTTCTCTATTTTGAAATGATAATGAATTAAAATAGCTTGTTGTTTTACATTTAGGGTATCTCCATGCCA
The DNA here is from genome assembly GCF_963082965.1 of Carassius carassius. Classification (NCBI taxonomy): domain Eukaryota; kingdom Metazoa; phylum Chordata; class Actinopteri; order Cypriniformes; family Cyprinidae; genus Carassius; species Carassius carassius. Next base: position 14,811,976 of record NC_081759.1, on the reverse strand, counting down.
CCGTTCGGGGGACTGCTGCCCTACCCGTACACGTACATGGCGGCTGCAGCCGCAGCGGCCTCCGCTCTCCCCGCCGGCGTCTCCACACTCAGCCGGAACCCCTTTCTCAGCAGCGCGCGGCCAAGGCTTCGATTCAGCCCCTATCAGATCCCCGTGTCTATTCCTCAGAGCTCCGGTCTGCTCACCACCGGCGTACCGAGCGCTCTGAGCGCGGAGTCGGAGTCATCGAAATCAGGCAGCAGGGAAAGCAGTCCTATATCTGAACACCACAGCCATAAAACCGGAAGCGGCCAGAACAAGGGATCTCCCAAATCTTCAGGGACGGATTCCGTTAACGAACTGCATAACATACAAAGATTAGTCCGCGGACTGGAGAAACACAGGGACGTGTCACCCCGTAGCGATTCACCAAACTGACCCCACGAACATAACATTCGCTGTTTCTCATTGCATAATTATGCTTCAGTGAAAATAAAGGTCAAAGTTTGATGGTTGAAGTTACGGCTCAGACATTGGAACAACCCTCATCATACCTGGATTTCGAAGAGAACTGTAACATAGGCCTATGTTACGCCCACTTTTTGGATCTATGATGCATGCTGATTTCATTCACCCTTGATTTGGCGAAGAAATTATACTATGAAAAAAGAAAACTCAAATCCCTGGACTGTTCTTTTTTCTGTTTGAATCTGGTTATCATGTAATATCCAAACAACTTTAGGCCCAAATTTCCCAGTGTATTTTGTAAAAGGACTTCAAACGCAACAGTCTCTGACAACATCTGAGGATGCTCAACGTTCAAGTTGCTTATTGCGTCTGGGCCCCGTTTTTCTAATTATTTATGATAATAAAAGAAAAAACACATAGCCTATGTAAATAAGGTTAATGGACTTAAGGAAACGGATTTTAGTTTATTTAAAACTGTACATTGGTGTGTAAATACTATTAGGTCTCGATTTGTTACATTTATATATATTTTCCCATTTACAAATATGAATATTATCTAGCGCTTGATAGCAGGAAACGAATGTGTTATGTTTGTGATATCCTGCCAGATAGGCCTACGTAAAGGAAAAGCCACTGTAAATCTAAATCTCTGGTGATACATTTCAAAGCTGTTTCATTTGTAGCTAAATTCAACAAAAGATGTTTAAATGTAATGCTGGCCCGTAGGCAGGGACAACTCAGGTTTCTTTCTAATCATGTATTGAGAAGGTCATTGTGTAGTTTCTCTTATGAGAGCTTATCTGTTTTAACATCTCGGTGCTGGATTTTTGGGTAATTGAGCGATTTTGTTGCATTCTCTCAGTTTCAATAAAACGAAAGTGTTCATTTAGCTAGTCGTTTGTATTCTTTTGTCTAAATATAGGATTATAGACTATATTTCATATTTAGGCCTATATGGAATGCTACAAGCTATCTTAATTAGATCACCCGCATACTGGTCAGTTTTATTGAAATTATTTAAATAAGATGCGTTAACCTTGCAGCTTTTTTGCCGTGACTTATCCTGGGATTCAAACATTTGTGAATTAAGATCAACTACACAAATTTCATTTCATTTAAATAATTAATGTAGCCTGTAGGCTATTATGAAACTGGTTGTGCGCCGTTCTGCAGTTACCTTCAGCTAAAGCTGATGTAGCTGCGCCATCTGTTGATCACAGGGATGTAGTTTATTCTTCAAACACAGTGGTTCTGACATGTAATTCGTCTTTATCAATGCTTTTGTAATAAAATTATGCTGTTTGAAAATACTTCATAACGAAAGTCATACTATTAGCCATAGACTAATTAGGCTAATGTCTGATCACAATTAATGATGTCCGAAACATAGAGAGGTTGGCAGTATCTTCAAAAAACTTTCCATCTGCGTTCATCATAATTCACTCAGCACATTGTGTTAGGCTTTGCTATTTTTACCGACTTGTTCCTTACTTGTTTGTTCTGCGCGGTAATTTTCTTAAGTGCGCATTAATATATGCCAAATCTTGTAGCCTACTGTACCATGCACCGTGTCGAGGAGATAGAGAGAAAGTCGAGAATAGTGTCACGTCCTGGTGGAAGGGTTAATCGCCGCGGCAGGGACGTCTCACAGCCTCAGCAGCAGACAGTCCTTTGTCCACAATCCGGCGCCTGTCGCCTGCATGCCGGCCACACAGCCTCTGCACACCCGCGCACAATGGCTGACGGGATCTCCAGAGCCCGGGCTGGTAATTAGAGAGCCCCCTCGCCTCTTTTCTTCTCCTTCTAAAACCATAATCACAAAACTCGTTTTATTGAGAGCCTATTGTTAAATTCTGTTACGTCCAATTAACAGAGCCAAATTCTCGACCTTGTACTCTCATGGAGAAAAAAATGTTTGTCTAAAACAATTAGTCAATGACGGATCACTTGGCTTAGCCGCCTCAGAAAGAGTCCCAAACAACCGACGGAGTGCATGTCCATCCCTCCGAGCACTTTAAACGAAAACTTTCTGATGCTTGAAACTTGGCATATTAGGCTACCACAACCTGGACAAATGCTAATAAATGAAGAAGAAAAAGAAAAGATAAACACACTGTCTCAGTGGTAAAAAGGATATATTATATATCTAAAATATTATATCATATAGTGTTCCTGTGCCTCAAGTGGTAGAACATTGCATGGTTCGATTTGGGAGCACATGTTAGGTAAAAAAAATGTTTGGATAAAAGGGTCTGCTAAATGCATTAATTTAAAATAGGTTATATATATATATATATATATATATATATATATATATCCTATCACAAAGCGTAGGCTACACGTGTTTAAGCTGGCTGTGCTAAAACAGACAGTTGGACGACTACACAAACACAGAAATTAATTAACATTTATGGTAAACGTAAATTTTGCATAAACTTTGACTATAGTTTGTGGTCTTGGTGGGGGTGGCTTCTCTGTTGCATTTAGCAGAGAGATACAAATTGAAGCGGTAGGCTATATAATGAATTTTACTGATAACCACCGAGGGAAAGTCAATGAGTTGCAGTTTAATTTAGATTGTCTGAAGAACAGTCGATTTTTGCCCGAGTCTTTAATGAATGCAAATCATTGTGCTTGACACGTTTCAGCAGACACTGGATGCCTGAATGACCTGTCACTCTGACTGAAGTTTCCGTCATTGCCCTTTCAAGCTCACATCGCCCTCTGCTGGTGAATGATGTAATGTATAAACCTATCATTTTTTTGAGAGGCGTGTAGTTTATTGATTTTATGATCTGATTAAGCAGTTGATTTTATTTTACCACTGCACTGAATAATTAAGAGCATAATGCAATTTTTTCACTCCGGAGCAGTAACAAATCTACAATTACGCTCAGCATGTCTTTTCAAGACCGACGAGACACGATTAGTAAAGAACTTTACTAGTAAAGAATTAGTAAAGAACTAAAATACTTTCACAAATTGTATGTAGGCTAAATGCAGACAACTGCAGCTACAAATCACATCCGTTCGGGGTTCAATATTTTACACATCTTCTTGACAAGGGGCACCAAATGAATATTTGTGTTGTTAATACTTTTTAAACACATCTAATTCTAACTTTTGTGGATAGAACTGAAACGATGCTTGATAACGTAAAGTTCACTGCTTTGTGCAGCTGCCTCCAAAATGTCACGAAGAGAGAATAAGGACAGTTATTCTGCTATTTAATACAGGAGTTAGGACTTATAGGCTACAAGTCAGTTCCAACAGTTACTAGGCTATGATGTGTCTCTATGATAAAGATTTTGTAGGAAGCCCCAATTGACAAATAGTGAAATAAAATGTGATTAGAAATGCAGTTTCTTTTAGTCTTCTACATGATTCAAAGGATGTTAACGCTACTTGGATTTTCAGACCTGCTAGCTTCAAACATTGTCTTTGGTTGAGGTTACAGTGTCTGTGTTACAGTGAATTCACTTGTTGTAAATGTAAACGTTACCCCGTGTTTTACCTCCCTGTCCATTTATTACACAAGACTATAACTCTTATGGAGTGATGAAATATTTTGCTAAACAAGTTATTCACTATGTCTGGGAAGTTTAAAACGTTGTGTTTTGGTACTGTCCTTAAGACTAAAAGTTTACCAGACTGTTTCATGTGAAATGTCTTCAAATAATTCACCAACAACCTGGATGAAACATGAAGACAGTCAGTAGCCTACTATCTGTTTAATGCATTGAAAATAAGAGTGAAGTTGTCACCTTTTTTTTTTAGAAATATGGTATTTACAGGGGACAGATTCATCAAATTATACAATTCAAAAGGAGTAAAAGAAAAACCCACTCATTTACATTTAAACATTTACAGGTACTAGGACCTGCACTGTAGATATATATTAAAAATGTAAATACATTTAAAATGCAGTTCAAACAAACAGTGCCTATAACACACAACTATGATGAATGTGTTTAATTTTTAAAAGGGCTTAAAAGTAAAAAGTATAATTTAAAAAATATTGTGTATATATGTTCAAAATTACTAATATTTTTATCAACTATTTCGTAAAAAGTATAGTTAAAATATATATATAGTTGTTTAAATATGTCTGAATGATATACGCAAGTGTTTGGGAAATTTTGTATTACTTTTAACTTGACGGTTATACTATTTTAGAGTCATCACAATAGGAGCTATCAGAAGTCATTAAGTGTTTTGGCATCTGGGCTTTGAACCAGATTTCTTAAAGATTTCTATTGCTAGGCATTTCTATTTCTAGACATTCATATTTGCTATTGAAACTTGTGTTGCAGATTTAGTCCAAATGCTAAAAAACGAAAGCCTGCAAGAAAGCCCTCTGTGGTGAATATGATTGTAGATTAGATAATTCAAATGTTGCAGTCAATCCTAGGCAAAAGTGCCCCAGGAAGAAAAGAATTACTGTGATCATTAACCTGGTCCCTTACCCGGATGACCTTGAAGAAGGTTCCTAGACCAGTTCCATCTGAGCCAACTGAAATGTATTGAAGGTGCTTTTTGGTACTTCTAGAGGAAGCAACTGCAAAGTAAATTTTACTTGGGAACTCAGGCTTACCTTTATCTAACCTCTTAAACAAAAGCTGCGATCTAACATCACAAAACTACCAACGTTTCCATAGCGCTGCTCAAAAAACAACTGTTTTGCTTGGCATTACATTGTCACAATTCATTTTGTGCCAAGGAACCCACCAACTTCAATTATTGTACCAGGGGTTCACACACCCTTTGCCATGTGTGGGAACCTTTTAGCATCTAAACCTTTGCCAGCATCGGTTCTGAGTTTCCTCAGCGCCACCTTGGTGAACAGCATGATCAAAAGCAACGCTAATGTCAAGGCAACCTCCCCCAGTCCCCTGTAATCATTCCCACAATATTGTGGGCAGCCAAACCACGCGTGCTCTGTGTCTGTCATTAATGGACATGTGTTCCATATAAAATAAACCTGACTCACAATAGCCTGCCGCTGAACCTTACTGCTGATTGCGTGACAGAGGAGAGGAGAGACTGTCTCCATGTGGATCCATTATTGCAATGTTGTGATACTAATGTTTAAGTAACATTTTAAAGAGCAAGGGAGCTAAAGGGGGAGAGGGTGAAGGAAGAGGGGAGGTTTGGTTCAAGAGACTGAGCTTAAAGAATTTCAGGTAAATCCACAGAGACTTTATTTACACACAATCATACGAAAGGCACAATTTACAGCTTAAAGGAATTCTCTGGTGTCAGTATAAATTAAGCTAAAGTGACAGAATTTCTGGCATATTGTGGATGACCAAAAACCTAATTTCCACTTGAACAAAAAACATGGGTTACAGTGAAGCACAATAAGCATTAAAATGATCAGCGCTTCAACCGTATAACCACAAGACGTATAAAATATTCATGTTAATATGATGCTAGTGTGAAAAAATGTGTTTATTAGCATTTCAATGTAAAGCAGTGGAGTAAGTATTTGACTAACGGTAATTAGTTACTATATTTAAGTATCTTTTTGGCTACTTAGTCGTTTTTCTGTGCCTTTAGTACATATTCTACATGTACTACTGTTCTTTACTACAATATATTTGTGATGAGTAATGCAGCTACTGGTTAGATTTTGCATGGCACCTAACTTTTTTGTAGCAATTTATTTCTGCAGGGCATTGAAGGTATTATATATTATGCGTTTTTTCCTTACGCACTCAGACTTGTCAGCAAAGCTACTTTACACAAACGCAAGTGCATTATTAGGTAATGGTTACATGGCTTTAAAAGCATAAGAATATTACTGTAAAATAAAGATGTACCAAAACTGATATATTTTACTTAAACTGAAGTGCCCCAAGTGCAACATTATTCTTGCTTATTCTGTTCGTGCATATTATGCCACAAACACTGTGGATTGATCCTGAACATGGAATATTACTTTAACCTCAAAATCATTGTTGATGCTTTAACCATTCTTAAAAAAGGAAATCACCAGCTCATTTCCCACATAATCTCATTCTCTGTTAGACTGTGATTGTTGTGTGAAATGATTGTATCAGGGCTGTGCTCATTAGCTCTGTGGCTACTGGAGCCTCTATGAGTCCTGCTATGGGATGGACTGTCATATCCAGTGGAAAGCTTGAGAGATGATGGAATAAATAATGAGAATAAAGGGGGCAAACAGACCCAGACAGAGCCCCTGGACTCATTCTAACTGAGGCTGGAGAACAAGACCTCGAAACACATTAACATAGTGCATGGTGTGTAAACTAATACATTTTGATGTTTGCATAAACCAGCAGCTTCTCTGATGTGGCAAACTTGCTTCATAGCTCACCTAGTACAGCACTGTGCATTTGGGATATGGAGCACTCTGGTATGAGTCTCAATATTAGAGCTCAAAGAGTTGTAGAAGCAAGCTAAAATGACATGGTTACTTCAACAACTGTGTTTTTACGTTTTTCTTTTGTTAGTATAATTGGTTAGGTTCTGTGTTTTACACATTTATCACATTTCATTTCTGAACTTCCATACAACAAATAGCATAATAAACTGTTGCATCATTCATATTCATCTGTTTAGGGAAAAACAGAACATGCTTTTAGTGCCATTCAATGGACATTTAATTTTAAAAAGTGCAACATAATGCAATTAAATGCAAGAAACGTAATATAATTCAGAGGGGAATGTCACCACAGGCATGTTTTTCTAACGAGTCTAGGTAGGTTTTTATTGTTTGTATAGTTTTGTAAAGAGTCATCTGCCAAGATTTCAACTTTCTGAAGACTGTTCTTTTTCTTAAGGCGTAAAATCAGAAAGACATTAAACCTAACTTGACTTGACCACATGAACAATGCAGGTCCTGCTAGTTTAGCAAAACTGTTCTCTGTATCTTTACCCACTAGTAAATTCTTTAACCCTTTCATGCATGAATTATGATAACCTCAGTCAGGATTTTTTTCCTATGTGTTTTTATTGCTCTTAGGGCATGAAAAACAAGAATTGATTTTTATTTTATTTTTTTACAAATTTTTCAAAGAGATCTTCAGGTGTCCACTTGAGTGGACAGCATGCGGTTGGTTTAAACTGAAGATATACTGTATTAAATATAAGACAATAATCAAACAGATAAAGTATGTGAATTTAACAAACTAATCAATGCAATTATATCAAATAATGTGAAAACTATAAAATATATGCAAAAAATATAAATGCAAAATATTGCAATGGCTTCATACAACTTCATACAAGTTGCACTTCGCATATCTATGATATCAGAATATGAGGACGTGATTCCATCAGAATTTTCTACAGCCTGTCAAGGTACAACTGTGGAAACCACTCAGATGCTCCCTCCAGTGCACCCGAGTATGGAGATTTACCCTTATTAGCTGATAATTATGATTATGTTCAAGATGGACATGCACATTTCTATCATAGCCCTCCTTTGAGAAAACCTAGCGATACGTTTTTTCAATCTCATCTGAAATGATCAGTGTTGTGGGTAACGCATTACATTTAACATGCATAACCCATTCAGATTACTTTTTTGATGTTACAAGTAAAGTAATGTGTTACAAGTAACATGCATTACCTAATCAGATTACTTTTTGATCTAACAAGTAATTAACTACAAGTAATGTGCATTACCTAATCAGATTACTTTTTGATGTAACGAGTAAAGAAACGCATTACAAGTAACATGCATTACGTAATCAGATTACTTTTTGATGTAACGAGTAAAGAAACGCATTACAAGTAACATGCATTACATAATCAGATTACTTTTTGATGTTATGAAAAAGGAAACGCATTACAAGTAACATGCATTATGTAATCAGATTACTTTTTGATGTTATGAGTAAAGAAACGCATTAAAAGTAACATGCATTACGTAATCAGATTACTTTTTGATGTTATCAGTAAAAAAACGCATTACAATAACATGCATTATAAAATCAGATTACTTTTTGATCTAACAAGTAAAGTAATGCATTACAAGTGTCATACATTATGTAATCACATGACTTTTTTCGATGTCAATGAAAATTACATTATAATAATACAAATACATTTATTTACAGTAGAAAAAGTCAATGCATATTAAGTTTTTAAGTTTTAAATTTCAAAAACAATATTCACATTATAATTATGAATTGTAGCTGAAATATAGCCATTGCATGCATGACGTCCACTACAGTGGACATGTGATTAATCAGAGTTTTTCTCTCAATCTAAAATCAAAACTTGGAAAATTTTACTGTGATATGACTCATTAGATATTGCTTTATGCTGCAATATTTTTTTTACCTACAAGAGTCTCCTAGGATAGACGGAATGGGTGGATATTCTGGAGCAACTTGGCATGTCTGACTGACCCTTGGCCATCTTGGTTTGGAGGGGGAAAAAATCGAAACACAAAGGCTTGCCACTTGGTTGCAATTTATAGGATGATGCACCAGGGTCCAATGAAGAGATTGATGTGCAACTTTGCCATAAAAACCCGTGCAAATTCAAGAAAATGCTTTTTTAACAGCTGTCCACTGTAGTGACCACTATGTGTGAAAGGGTTAAAATCTTTTATGAAAATTAAAAAAAACTTTCTTTAGGTTTATACACTACATCAAACTGTGTTAGCTAGCAGTAGTTGATTGGTTCTGCAAAAACAGCATTTGTAAATCATCAGAGAGAATTACCTTTGGACATCATATCTTTATCCTATCCTACTATCTTTCCATTAGAATAGCACTGAATAATCATTTCTCTTGTATAAGTTGTGTTTGGCTTCTGACTGTAGTCAGTGACACTCTAATTGTTTTGAATCATTTTGTACAGTGTGGTAAGAGAAAAGTGGGGTTGGTAATCTAAGGATTACCTGAGAATATCGACTCGATACCTCAGATCTCCTTGGACTCATAGAAAGCACTCTGTATTGCAACAGATAAAGTGTTTGCTCCTGAAGTGTTTCTTTTGAGGCATGCAGGCACTGAATCAGGGATTAAAGAAAGACTGCACCAAAACGGATCAAGAATCAGGCAACAGGTGATTATTTGTCTAAAGAAAGACAGAGTACTTCATCAGGGCATCTTTGTTTGAAGATAAGCCATTGTTAGGCTAGTCAAGCTCATTATGCTAACTCAAAGCTCTCTAGTCTTTTAATATGGCAAAACCCTCCAATTATGACACGCAAGGAGATTTGTTTATCATGTAAGGTTATGAGTAGCGAATGAGAACAGTAAAGTGTACTCTGTCATATAAACTCACAAACTGCATATAATCTTTAGAAAATGCATATTCTTCTCTGAAAATTGTGTAAACCTTCTGTGTCAGAGGACAATTGCAGTAGCCAAGGCCAGCTGACTGATGTTGTCAAGTACACTGCTGTTTGCAGAATTAATACTGGACTTGCGTTGTCCAGTCCGCGGGAGTTCACACTCCTTAGTCGAACTAGCAAAGTCTGATATATTTCCTGGTGGAAAAAGTTCCTGGTACAATTGTTCTGTGTAATTTCAGTGGAAACACAGCATATTAAGGCAGTTGCTTTCAAGGTTCAAGCAGGCATGTGACCTGTCCAATTTCACAGGGGCAGGCCTTTCTTAGATACATGCAGCTTATCTAACCACAGTTACTTGGTGATCACCTAAAGCTGGTGCATGAAGTCAAACTAAAGGATTTATTGCCTCATCCCTGGCTTAAGAAAGCTCTTATCTGAGGGATGAGCCACAGCTTACGGCCTAACAGCTTCATGCAAGCTGCCCCCATCTGACACATATCTCAACCAGCCACCGTGAGTGATCCCCTCAAGGTGAGGATATAGACTTTGGTCTACCAGGGACATTTTGGCATGGTATAAATCCTGGACCTTAAATTTAGATCATTTTGGAGGCCAATGATGTGGCACTTACTTTGTTTTCTTGTGCTATCTATTCTATTTATTTAATAACATATTTTAAATATTCAATTTACAGCATAGGCTTTACTGTTTATTTATGTTTTATTATTATTATTTTCTTAAACTGAATTAATTTCATTATACCCAAAATTTTACATCAGGAAATCAGTTTTTTTTTTTTTACAAGACAGTTCAGGTTATAATGTCATGTGCTTTTAGTGCCATTCAATGGACATTTAATTTTAAAAAGTGCAACATAATGCAATTAAATGCAAGAAACGTAATATAATTCAGAGGGGAATGTCACCACAGGCATGTTTTTCTAACGAGTCTAGGTTGGTTTTTATTGTTTGTATAGTTTTGTAAAGAGTCATCTGCCAAGATTTCAACTTTCTGAAGACTGTTCTTTTTCTTAAGGCGTAAAATCAGAAAGACATTAAACCTAACTTGACTTGACCACATGAACAATGCAGGTCCTGCTAGTTTAGCAAAACTGTTCTCTGTATCTTTACCCACTAGTAAATTCTTTAACCCTTTCATGCATGAATTATGATAACCTCAGTCAGGATTTTTTTCCTATGTGTTTTTATTGCTCTTAGGGCATGAAAAACAAGAATTGATTTTTATTTTATTTTTTTACAAATTTTTCAAAGAGATCTTCAGGTGTCCACTTGAGTGGACAGCATGCGGTTGGTTTAAACTGAAGATATACTGTATTAAATATAAGACAATAATCAAACAGATAAAGTATGTGAATTTAACAAACGAATCAATGCAATTATATCAAATAATGTGAAAACTATAAAATATATGCAAAAAATATAAATGCAAAATATTGCAATGGCTTCATACAACTTCATACAAGTTGCACTTCGCGTATCTATGATATCAGAATATGAGGACGTGATTCCATCAGAATTTTCTACAGCCTGTCAAGGTACAACTGTGGAAACCACTCAGATGCTCCCTCCAGTGCACCCGAGTATGGAGATTAAGCCTTATTAGCTGATAATTATGATTATGTTCAAGATGGACATGCACATTTCTATCATAGCCCTCCTCTGAGAATGTCACGGCTTACGCTGCTGAAAGGAACACGGAGCCGAGGGATAAACGAAACAAGGATTTATTAAATTAAACATAGGTAAGGTAAGTAGTAAATAACAGGTGGCAAGTGGCAAGTGGCAAGTAACAGGTAAACGGGTGGACAAGTAGACAAGTTGACAAGTGACTAGTAACGAGTAGACCCGACAAAACAGAACTGAAAGGACAAGGCATAAGTACAAACGATAATTGGGAAAACACAGGTGGATGGCATGACTAAATTAACCGGGACATGGAACACATGGGGAAATAGAATAGACACACCTGGGAACTAATCAAACCGAACACGGAAGACAGAAACTGGGTCACAGGGGCAAAAACACACAAAATGAGTCCAGGTGTGTGACAGTACTCCCCCCTCCCGGTAGGTGCGTCCTCGCACCGTAGAAACAACAAAGGGGGGCGTGGGTGGGAACTTGGGAGGAGGTTCCGGTGGAGGACAGCCTCCCAGGAGGGGGCCAGCAGACAGGGACTACAGAGGAAGGAGCCAGGGAGGAGATGACGGAGGGAGGAGCCAGGGAGGAGACAGGAAGGATCTGAAGCAGGAGGTACCCAGCAGGACCCAGGCCACAGCCATAACGGCCCAAGGTGGGGCCGACGGTGGAAGGAGCCATGGAGGAGGAATGGTCACCGACTCCAGGGACTCGACCCACGGCAACGGAGCAAGTGGAGGAGGAGCCCGAGGCGGAGACGGAGAGCCGAAGAGCCAGGGTGACGGGGAGGAGCCGGAGGTCCTAGGCGGAACTGATGGCTCTGGTGACTGACGCGGCGATGTGGATCCGGAAGGCCGCGGTGAGGCCAGAGTGACCGAGGACTGAGGTGTAGCCGAGGGGATGAAGGAGCCTGACGGAGCCAGAGGGACGGAGGGATGAGGCAAAGCCGGAGGAGTGGAGTCCCGAGGCATAGGATGGACGACGCCAGACCAAGGCGGAGCCGGAGGGACGAGGGAGCCAGGCAGAGCCTGCGGACTGCCGGGCCACGGCGGAGAGGAAGGAGCTAGGAGCCATGGTGGAGCCGACGGGTCAACGGGCCGAGGCGGAGTCCAGGCCTCAGAGGCTGGAGGCGGAGGTGAGGGAGACGCCGACCAAGGCGTCGCTGGAGGATGGCGGTCCCGCTGAGCTCGCACCACAATGATGGTAGGCTGAGGGCGAGCAGAGGGGCAGCCAGACGACAGCGGAGGAGGAGGCAGGAGTGGGTGGGAGGGTGGGAATTTTGGAGGAGCAGGCATTGGAGTAAGCTCTGGGGCTGGAGCCCTTCCTGGGCTTAACGGAGGATCAGGAGCCCGTCCTGGGCTTAAAGGAGGATCAGGAGCCCGTCCTGGGCTTAAAGGAGGATCAGGAGCCCGTCCTGGGCTTAACGGAAGATCAGGAGCCCTTCCTGGGCTTAACGGAAGATCAGGAGCCCTTCCTGGGCTTAACGGAAGATCAGGAGCCCTTCCTGGGCTTAACGGAAGATCTGGCATAGGTGCGTTGGAAACCCCCTCATTTTGACCCATTTGGCGCTCCACATTTTGCTCCCTCGTGGTGGGCAGTGTCGCCGGCTCTCGCACCTGGTCTGACGGGTTGCTCTCTGGCTCTCCGTCATCGGTGGGCTCGGGCTTATGCCTCGTACCGTGGGGAGATTGTAGGCTGGGCTCTGGGTCCAGAGTGGACCTGGCGAGATCCTCCATTGGGCCGACCGTGAGAGGTGACCCATTTCTCACCAGATTCCACTCTATGAAAGCGGCGAAATCCTCCCGAGGACCATCTTCGGGCGACAACGCTGTTGTGGTCCGGGTAGCTGGTGGCATTAGCTATCCAGAGAAACCGTCTGGTATGGTCCTCGAGAGACAGTCCCTCCTGCTCCAGCAGGAGGAGGAGGTATTCGGGGCGATAGAGGGGATCCATGACACACTACGGAAACAAAAAGACTGTGAAAAAACGGAAAACAAAACGGAGGGAAAACACGCAGTTTTTAACTTCTTTTTAGGTCGGGTCTTCTGTCACGGCTTACGCTGCTGAAAGGAACACGGAGCCGAGGGATAAACGAAACAAGGATTTATTAAATTAAACATAGGTAAGGTAAGTAGTAAATAACAGGTGGCAAGTGGCAAGTGGCAAGTAACAGGTAAACGGGTGGACAAGTAGACAAGTTGACAAGTGACTAGTAACGAGTAGACCCGACAAAACAGAACTGAAAGGACAAGGCATAAGTACAAACGATAATTGGGAAAACACAGGTGGATGGCATGACTAAATTAACCGGGACATGGAACACATGGGGAAATAGAATAGACACACCTGGGAACTAATCAAACCGAACACGGAAGACAGAAACTGGGTCACAGGGGCAAAAACACACAAAATGAGTCCAGGTGTGTGACAGAGAAAACCTAGCGATACGTTTTTTCAATCTCATCTGAAATGATCAGTGTTGGGGGTAACGCATTACATTTAACATGCATAACCCATTCAGATTACTTATCTGTTATTACTTAAACTGAATTCATTTCATTATACCCAAAATTTTACATCAGGAAATCAGTTTTTTTTTTTCTACAAGACAGTTCAGGTTATAATGTCATGTGATCTCATAAATAAATAAAAACCTTAATGCTTTTTATGAATAAATCATTTTGTGATATTTATAAAAATAGTAATGACTTTTACCTAGAAAATATATTTTTCAAAAATAATTAATAATTAAGATGTGTACAGTCACTGTATTAAAGGTGTAACAACAATAGGTTATGTGGTTACTACACATGACAACTATAGAGTCATTTGATTTGAACATTTCTAGACAATGGTGTAACAATTTTTCAAAACCACAGGAAAAGAAAATTAAAACCTGTAAATTTTTATAAACTTGTCAAACTGGCAAAATGTAAACTCGATTGTTGACCCTACAGTCTTAAATGATTATTGCTTTTTTTCTGAGACTTTTGCATTGCCTTCTTGCAACAATGTGTCACTCTCCAAATCATGTGTTATCTTTGACTTTTTAATGTTATCGTAATATATGAATGTAACTGAGAAAAAGCGGAGTTTTAAATCCCCCTGAAGCCGACTCCCCAAATTCATGACTTTTAGAGGGCCTGCTCTTAGCCTATTTGATAAGATAAGACACAATCAGCCCTACAGATAAAAGAGGACCTGCCGACCCTGCATACAGGCTCCAGATGTACCATGACTCACAAACATACCGCTGGAATGAGAGCGACAGAGAGCCTGATATTTATCAGTAAGCATTTGCTGCAGGCTCTCTTCCTGTTGCAGGACAGCAGGCTGTAGTCTGAACTACAGCACTGGACACTAGCAGATACGGGCTGAATGTGAGTTATGCAATGCAGATGAAATCACTCTGAAGAAGCGATTTATGCTTTCACTAGGAGCGCCTATCAGATAACCTCTGGATCTCTGCAGGGCATGTATGACTGACAAGCCAGACGTCTCACCCTGTTATAGTCCTTCTCTCAACACAACTTAAAACACGTAGAGTCGTGTGTCTGCGCCTCTGTGTGTTCGTGTACAGGGGTGTTAAGGTGAACTGCTTAAGACGGTGGGCCTCTGTGTTGTGACAATTGTTGTTGATGTGCATGGCTGAAGATAAAAGGTCAGATAGTGTGTTTGCGTACTTTGTGTCGTGCCTCTTGTTTCGGCTCTGTGACGCCAGTGTGCAAAGAGAAAACCAGGTAACGCGCGTGAGCATGCACAAACACACTGAAGTGCTTTCGGGAATGATGGATGTTCTGCGACACAAACACCTCCCATCCTCCACCACCAAATACAGCTTAACAGCCTAGTTAAACACTAATTAGTCTGAAAAGACAGTTTAACATCAATCAAAGTTTGAAATGTCTGATTTTTAAAGCATTTGTTTACTTGCTTTTGGTGCTGATTAAAACTTTTCTTCTTATCTCAGTGATTACTAAGACATTGGGAGGAGGGAACTTACTCTTCTTATCCGGTAGGCAACGGCTTACCTTAATCAGGAAGAATGACAGAGTGGATATTTTGTCTTCAAGGAATATTTTGGGTTCAAGTTCAGCTCAAGTCGCAGTATTTTGCAGCATAACGTTTCTTACTAGAAGAAAAAGAACTTGTCAGGGTTATTATCAGCTAAAACTAAAATTGAAATGATTAAAGCATTTTTGTTATTCTAATTAAATCGAAAATAAAATATAAACATTACAGCGGATAAAAAATTTTTAAGTTGGAAATAAAGTAGTCCCATAATGTATTTGGTAACAAAATATCAAGTAAACTGGCTTGTACTTTACTTCCAAGAAAACCAACAACAGAGCTGTTCTGTAACTGAGGTAGATTGAGTGGGTGTTTAAAGCTGTAGACCCTTGTAAAGTCACCTGTGAGAAGCAGGTCAAACAACGCAGATAATCTCATCAGATTATCCAAACTACCTCCTGTACCCGAGTCAATCCCCAGTTATCCCATCCTCATTTGCCAAAGCTAAATATCACTGTATTCGTGAAAAGATAACACAAGCATGTTTTAATCCACAAAATGTTGTACTTTTTCACATAATGCGTGTAGTTAAAAAATATTTTCACATTTTCAAAGGTGGTTAAGTGAATAAATGATAATGAACACTGAGTCATCTCAAGTGACTTGAAGATCAGAAAATGTATATAAAAAAATATGTAATGATACCTTTTTAAAGATTTCAGATGAGGGTACCTATAGTAGTCAACATTTGAAGTGGTTCAGAAAAGTTAATCAAAGTTGTCCTAAAACAAGAACGCATTTCGATTTTAGGTTTTGAGAAAACTTTAAAGAAAGGTTTTGATCCACTTCAAATGTCAACTTGTGTAATCTGGTGTGCTCTGCGGAGGACTGTATAACCCCCCCCCCCCCAGAGTATGATGTTACATCCCAAATTCAACATGGCTGTGCCTTTAATGACAGCATAAATGACAGAAAAAGTCATGAAGTGATGAAACACAAGTGCCCCATAAATTTATTAACCATAGTGTTTGTTCCAGGAGATCTAAAATGCAAAACTAATTATTTTCTTCAGATAAAGAACTGTTTTAGTCAAGTATTATTTTTGCATTTCCCATATTTGCATTTGTTACAATGTAATTATACATTTGATTACTGAGTAATATTAATTAAAAACATGTACTTAAGGGTTAAGGTTTGGTTTAGGATTAGTTGCATGTAAATATGAATAATTTACTGTTATTGCGACAGTATGAACATATAAGGTGTAACAAGAACACTGTAAAATAAACTGTTATCACATTTTCCTTCCCAAACTGAAAATACAATTGTGCACCATGGAGTGATTTGACTGGCTGTCTTATTTTTGTTAAGAGCATCATTTGGAAGCCTTATTGTCAATTTCAGTACTTATATTTTATCAAAACTGAGCAATACAAGCCAGAGAAACATTTAAAGATTTTAGTAGTATTTATGTAAATGTGCATGCATGTATGTGTTTGCACTGGTTTGGGTGTTTTATGAGGACACAAATTTGTATAATGACATGGGTATGACATAGGTATTACAATGGTGGTTTGCGAGAACACTGTCTGTATCCCTGTCATTCAAAAGGCTTAAAAAACACACCAAATGGTTTTAAAATCTAAAAATGCACAAAGTTTTCTGGGAGGGGTATGTTTTAGGTGTAGGGTTAGTGTTGGGCGATAGAAAATACCGTTTGTATAGTATAAAAACCATTACACCTATGGAGAGTCCCAATAAACCATTTAAACCAACATGAGTGTGTATGTGCCCAGCTAGAGGACAAACACTGCAGTACATAGTGACATCTACTGGCAAAAGAACCAAGATCTCCAGAACATTGTAACCCATCACTGCTTGGTTTGAAGACCTATTTCTGTGAGGATAAACATAAGTAAGCATTCTAAAGCCCAGACAGTAAATCAAACACTTCAACAGAGCCAGTATGAATCCCAATAGGGAGAGAAGCAACACAACTCTCACTCACAAAAAGCGCCCAACAAAAGCCAAGTGCAGGCCTCTCTGCCTCTCCCTTTGACACTCTCAAGTGTCTCACAGTCTGCAGAGGCCACATCAGTCTCAGCGCAGCTGAAAGGCAAATACATTCGCTAACACAGAGTGCATTAGGATTGTTTAATCAGCAGGTTTTCAGGGAGTGCCCTTTTATGCTCCGGCAGTGACGAGAGGCCTTTGCTAATTGTCTGCTCATTGTCTCTCACTGTGCTGAACAAGGGAAGCTCTGTGAGCTGAAGAGGAGAGAAGAGTGGAGCGAGAGAGAAGCTGTGTTTATCTTCCAGGCGTTTCTCTCATTTTCCGTACGTCTGTGCTGTCTTTGTGTGTGTGAACTGGTGCTATTATCTGTTGGCACGATAAGTCTCCAAGCCTGGAGGGCTACAGATGTGGCAGGGTTGCATTGTTGTTTTCCACCTGCTCCGACCGTCCCTCCCCTCATTCATAGAGAAAGTAATCCCATCATATGACAAGACACACAAAAACATACAACTTTGGCTTTATTCAAGGGCGAAGTACCTTTTATCCACCCTTTTGCTAATTGAAGTGGTATGTGTCGTTAAAAGCAATGTTGGGTTTCAAGGCAGTGTCTTTGTACTCGGGATGGTGAAGGTTAGGCATCCATTCTACCACATTGTTGTGACTGGTTGTCAGTTGGAATATTGCTTTGCAAGCTGGGCAGTTGTTAGCAAAAGGCTTGTCATACTTTGAGTTTCTTTTGTTGAATGAAATGTACAACACTTTTAGAGACTTTGAAAAGAGCTTGGGAAAATTAAAACTCAGACGAAAGTGATGCTAAACACAGTTTGGTTGTGATGTATACTGTATTAGCTGTGAAAACTCAGCATGCAAATTTACTTTAATATTAATATCTACTGCAAAGGAGTCTGTGTTGAGAGTATTAACTGCTATTATTTTTGAGAGAAACGTATGATGACTTTTTGACAATTTAAGCATGATAAACAAATGAAATTCTTATTAGAATTTAAGCTCTTGCATTCTGATAGTCTCCTTGGTAAACAAGTGCACAGCATTTTGAAGATTATGAGATAAATTATTTTATTTGGTGAAAATTATGACAAGCATGGGTTTTTGAAAATTTTAACATGACAAATAATTAAATTTATGTTTAATTAATTCTTTGCGTAGATCATTATCAGCATGTATGACCTGTGTATCATTAAAATGTTGTCATGCACTTTAGAACACTTAATTTACTAATAATTTTTGGTGCTAATGATTAGTCAAAATAAAAATAAAATCAGTGTGTCCAATTCAATTCAAATTTACATTGAAGGGCAGCCTATTTTGACCAACCCCTCTAACGCTTTACATTAATGCCAGACGATGTTGTCTCTGATGATGGTAGCGTTGTGTTCGTTGCGCAGATGGGAGCAAAGTGTGTTCCAGGTGGACATCTGGAAGACCGGAGGGGAAGAGGTCGTCGCCCGGGGTCTGGCTCGTTTCTTCCGCTCTGTCTGGCTCTCCGATCTCTCAGCTGGGCCTGCTTCTCCACCAGGTTGCTGATCTACTTTACTGCATCGAATGCAACTTGAATGTGTCCTCACCTGCACTCAAACGTAGACACACGTCTGCCATTAATGCAAGTAACAGTGAGTAAAACAATGGTAATTGTGAATAGAGTAAAACAATGGTAATGTGTGAATAGAGTATTAGCAACACAACCATGCTGACAATGATAACAGGCTATAAGCTAATAGTGGACTCAGGAAATCAAAATAAAACTAGTGATAAAAAGTGCTCTGGTAGTTTTTGTTGTAGAATATGATATGGGATAAATCCTTACTTTATAGAAAACAAGAATGATGGTGTATAAAATTGATTTTAAGATAAAAATAGACAATAAAGAATTAACTTGACAGAGCTCAAACGCAATACAACAGGCAGCAACAAACAGGAAGTGACGTCAGCGATGTTTGGCATCACAGAGAGACTTTGACAGAGACTGTGGATAAACAGCTGTCTGTCTTCATTTCAGCACTGTTTCAGCGAGCATGTTTTGACATATTAAACCCTCAGCACTCCTACTGTTTACTGAGACCACCCAGACAGACCAGCTCCACTCGACGCTGACTGTGAGAATTAAACTGTTTGTTCATGTTATTCAAAAAGTAAGATAAGCATTTTGAAATTTGCATACATTATCTTCAGAAAGCATTGTTTGAATGATGAATAATTCTTAAAGTAATTAAATTAAATATATTTGCCTACTTGTAATGCCACATGGCCTTGTCATTTATAAAATATTACAAACTAGATTTTATCAGAATGAGAACTTACACATTGCATACATCTCTAAATTGTTTTAGCTATTACTTTTAATTATTAGATGCATATATTAGTGCAATGGTTCATATTGAAAGAAGGAATGCATTAAGTGTTCAAAGTATAGTGACCAAAAAAAATTGAAAAGCGGAAAAATAAAAATAGTGAAATGATTAAATACGCTTTCATTTGATTCCAGTCACTAGACTAGCTGTGGGAGTCATGATAAGATAATATAAAATTACATTTGTATGGCATCATAGTTTATCCTCAAACTAATTGGCTCCAATTCCAGTTGTGCAGTTCTGTTTAAGCACGGTGAGCTCCAACCCATCCCACAGAGCTCTATAATCAGTATATAGCCAAAAACCCCTCCTTACCCACATGCAGACTAAATAAAAGCACACAGCCACTCAAAAACATAGGATCACATTCAAATCAGCTGGCGTTTTTATAAACCAAGATGTAAAAGATTGAAAGAAATGTGTATATACTAATGTATCAATTAACAAGCAGACTCTATTGACATCTGCAGATGAAAGGGGGTAAGGCGTTTTATATGTCTAATTACATTTATAATCTGCTAAAAGGCTTCAGATTTACTGTCCAATAGAGCTCTAAAATCTGGCATCAATTCAAGAGTTGTCAGCTGCCACCATAGACAGATTAAACAAACCCTTCCAAACTACTTCAGCCACCACACTCAACGATACCAGATCTCAGATCTGTCATAGTACTACTAGGAATCTCACACATGAAATATAAAAAAATTTGAAATACAGAATTAATAATGGATAGAATGAAGACGAATAGAAACATTTATATTTAATAGAGATTTTCAAGCTACAGCATGTGCTACAAAATTTATTCTGTTATACTGTAGGGTCATTCCATGTCAAATCAACTAAATTTCAAAAATTTCCTCAGCTCAAATGTTAGATTTTGCTGATATTTTTTATGAAGAAAGACAGACATGTATAGTGATCAAAGCCAAAATATTAAATCTCATGGATGAATTTTTACTGAGTAATATAGAATGGGGTCAAAATGGCAACATTTCATATTTTGGCTTTTATTACTATGCATGTCTGTCTTTCTCCAGGAAAAAAATATTAATAAAATAAAAAAATTGAGCCCGGGAGCTCTGGTTGAGTTGACACAGGCTCACCCTATACTGAATTATCATATCAAGCTTATAAGCATAGTGCTAGTGTAGTGCTAAAATGACAATTAATAAACAACCCACCAGAAATGTGTTCCCCATTGTAAATCTAAATACAGATTATTGTAGAAACTACTGTTCCTAATGATCTGCTGCACTTAAACTTTTGGAAAATGCAGCCCAGGAGCTGGAACAATACATTATACTCTTATTGTATATCAGATGGACTCATTGATATAAATAACTATGAAGCTAAAAATGTAATTATATATGATGCTGAAATTTTGCCATTTAGGTTTTCCCACTTCTTGATTCCCACTTAATTTCTAATAATTAATACACTTTCTTTTATTTTCCACAGGATCTTTTATCTGAATCTTTTAGGACTGATCAACACAACTAATCCACTAACGGTACTAGTTTTGTTCACCAATGTGGCTTGCACGTTTAGTTATGTGTGAGAATACCTCAAATGAACTCATCCCATTAGGTTTTAAATTGGGACCGTTTGGGACGGATTAACAATTTTTTAATCTCTTTAATAGCATGGATAATGGCATTTCCATACGATCATCCCTTTTTAATACAAATGGGTTAGTCTACATATCTAAGTGGAGAGCTTGGATTCAGGTAAAACCTTTGGCTTTTGTGTTTCAGTGATAATATTTTGCTACACACAGCTCTGCTTAAAATGAAAGAGTCAAATTAGCGTCTATTAATGTCTCTGATTAGCTCTTTTGTAGCATTTGGCTTAGTCTGAGTGTTTACAGTCCTGGCTCTACTAGATTAAAACTTTAATAGGAATAAACTAAGGGGACTCCTTTTAGGAATTAAACAAAGACCCTCAAAATCTGTTTCACACAAATGCAAAATTTGAAATATTTCTAAGTTTATTTGCTTTAATGTTGTGATTTTTTTAAATGTAAAATGTGCATGATCATCATTCTGAATGATACATCTGTTTTATCCAAAGCGGAGATAAAACATGACTATAGGCACCAGTGAAAAAAATAGTATACTTAAGCACAATTTATTTGAATGTGTTATGTCTGCATCAATATGCTAGTATAACACTAATTATATTTACTTCTTTCGGGAACAAACGTGACATACGGAGAGTAGAGGGAAACAACTTGTTCTTCATTTATTGCTTGTCAGCATCAGCTCAACAACAACCAACCTGGAGCGCCCTCCAGTGGCAACCGGTAATATTGAATTAACCAAAATACATCACAATTTCTCCCCTCTTAATCAAATTCCCATATCTCCCAAATTATCAAAACACAGGAATTCAACATAACGTATGACAGTAACGTTAACACTTATGTAACTGAACACTGTTAGTTGGTGTCACTTCAGATGAATGCAAACTCAGTTATGAGGTATACAACACAGATCTAACATAGTCTTATATATATATGTTTTCCTTTTGAATTGCCCAAACCTTAAATGTCTCTACTCAAGAACACTTTACAAATTGAGTCTGTTAGGTGGTTTGCGGACCCGAACAGGAAACCTCCTAACACCTTGAGAAGAAATATTGGATAATTCCGAGAGCTTTGTTTCACCTTGGTCTGAAGCACCCATATTTGTTTCACTGACCGGCGAAGACAATTGCTGTCCAGCATTGTCTGGTATCTGCGGCGGAATGTCCACTGATTGAGGTAATTCTGTGGCCTCGGAAATTTCCGGATGACAGTCTAACATCTGATCAGTATGTCTTTTCCAGATTTGCGAATTTCCCACCTCCACAGTATAGGACACTGGTCCTGTCTGAGAGGAAACAGTACCAGTTTTCCACTTTTCCTCTCCGCGCCGATAATCCCGAACCAGCACTGAGTCACCGACATCAAACTCTCTGTGTTTGGAGTGAACAGACCGGTAAGAACACTGGGTCTTCTGTGCCTGATCAACGACATTAGCCACACTAGGTTTCAGTAAATCCAGGCGTGTTCGCAATCTGCGATGTAAGAACAACATAGCAGGAGTTTCTCTGGTTGTGCTGTGTGGGGTATTTCTGTACTGTAGCAAGAAGGCATCCAGTCTCTGCTGCAATGATATTGGCTCTTTGTAAGCTTTCAGAGAACGTTTAAATGTCTGCACAAAACGCTCCGCTAGCCCATTTGTGGCGGGGTGGAATGGGGCAGAGCGCACATGTTTCACTCCATTCGCTTTTAGAAAAGAGCCAAACTCATCTGATGTCAGTTGTGGGCCATTGTCGCTTACCAGAGTTTCAGGTATGCCATAACGACTGAATAAGCCTCTCAATACTTGAATGGTCTTAGATGATGTTGTGGAATCCATCACGTGAACTTCTGGCCATTTTGAGTGAGCATCGACAACCACCAGGAACATCCGCCCCTCAAATGGACCAGCAAAGTCGATGTGAATACGCTGCCAAGGAGCTCCGGGCCATGGCCAAGGATGTAAAGGTGAGAGGCAGGGAGATTTCTGGTTTTTCTGGCATGACAAGCAGGTTTTGGATTTCTCTTCAATTTGTGAGTCAATACTGGGCCACCAGATGTAGCTTCGTGCTAGCGCTTTCATTTTCACTACACCTGGGTGTCCCACATGCAAATCCTCCAAGACTCTTTGTCTAAGGTTGGGTGGAACAATAACTCTCTGTCCCCACATTAAACAGTCCTGCATTAAAGATAGCTCCCCTTTTCTGATGATGAATGGTGTCAATGCATTATCAGAGTCCTTGGTGGATGGAAACCGCCCCGAGGACACCATCTCCACCACACGAGAAAGAACAGGGTCTGCTCTGGTTCCTTTGCGAATGTCTGCACTACACACCGGTAGAGCTTCCACGTGGTTAATGAGGTAAGTATCCACTGAATCCTTTTTGTCCTTGTGCAACACAGGCAATGGCAAACGGGATAATCCATCAGCGTTTCCATGGTCGCTGGCACTTTTATACTGGATTGTGTAATTGTGTGCTGCAAGTAAAAGAGCCCACCTCTGGAGTCTCGCAGCAGCCATGGATGGAGTGGCTTTACTAGGGCTGAGGATGGTAGTAAGTGGACGGTGGTCAGTCAATAAGGTAAAATGGCGTCCGTAAAGGTAAGTATGGAATTTTCTGACTCCAAAAATGATTCCTAGTGCTTCACGTTCTAGCTGTGCATAGTTCTGCTCTGACTTGCTCAAAGTTCGAGACGCAAACGCTATCGGTCTCTCCTGACCGTCAGGCATCACATGGGAGAGCACAGCTCCTACCCCGTAGGGTGAAGCATCACAAGCCAAACGAACTGGGAGTCTTTGATCATAGTGGGTGAGCACACTCGGAGTCAACAATTGAGCTTTGGCCCCCTGGAAAGATTTCTCACACTCCGGAGCCCAGTTCCATTTAATGTCCTTATGCAGCATTGCATTTAATGGATGAAGAATTGTGGCTAGATTCGGAACAAATCTTGCATAATAATTTATCAGTCCCAGAAAAGATCGAAGCTGGCTAACATTAACTGGAACTGGTGCCTCTGCAATAGCACGCAGCTTGTCTGGAGACTTGTGGAGTCCTGCTGCGTCAATCACATGTCCCAGATACTCCAGCGAACTCTTGAAAAACTCGCTTTTCTCTGGTTTCACACGAAGGCCAAACTTCTCCAGCCGACTCAGTACTGCTTCAAGGTTTGCCAGGTGATGAACATCATCTTTTCCTGTGACCAGGATATCGTCCAGGAAACAATGCACGTATGGTAGCCCCTGAAGTACTTGCTCCATCCCCCTTTGGAATATGGAAGGTGCCGATGTTATTCCAAAAGGTAATCTATTATACGAAAACATGCCCTTGTGAGTAGTTATCGTGAGGTATTTGCGGGAGTTCACATTAACTGGCACTTGCAGGTAAGCGTGCGATAGATCTAGCTTGCTAAATCGCTGCCCTCCGGCCAATGATGCGAATAAATCCTCAATCCATGGTAACAGATAATGTTCCACACAAAGTGCTGGGTTTACGGTTATTTTGAAGTCTCCGCAAATTCTCACGTTGCCACCCTTCTTGACTACTGGCACGATGGGGGTTGCCCATTCACTGAACCGAACAGGTGAAATAATTCCTTGCTTTACTAGGCGGTCTAACTCTGCTTCCACCTTAGGTCTGATTGCATATGGCACCACACGTGCTTGGAAGAATTTTGGCTGATGTCCTGGTTTCAGATTTAAGGTCGCTTCAAATCCATTGAATGTTCCCAAGTCATCACTGAACACTTTTGCATATTTTTTTAGGAGAGAATCCAGAGTCTTTTCATTTGTCTGGTGTACTGCTCTCACCGTTTTAATTTCACGCCAGTTAAGACGAATTCTACGGAGCCATTCTCGCCCAAAAAGTGGCGCCGTATCACCTTTTACTACATACAGGGGTAGTCGAGCACTTTGTTTGTTCAACTTCACGCGCACCTTGATGACACCCTCTGGAGAAATTACTTCACCCGTGTTAGTCTTAAGTACAATACTTGTGTGGCGCAATCGAATATGGCTCAGCTTAGCTCTGTACAGTTCACTTGAAATGAGAGAAACCGCTGCTCCCGTATCCACTTCCATGTCTATCGGCAGCCCTTCAATTTTAGGTTTCACTTTCATCACTGATGACATTAAACTCGTTGAGTTTTGCATTTTATTCACTCGTGAAGTATCATCAAGTACTGCTGTCACTTTGTGCAGTGTCAACTCAGCATCAGTATCTGAGGTTGTGTCATCGTCACTTTCCACATTAACATCCATCTTATGAATTCGTCTTTTCTTCATCTGATCCTTATTTTTCATGAATTTCCCCTTGACTGCAGTTTTAGGTCCTTTGTCACCCATTTTCTTACTTTTACACATCCGGAAATGTGACCTCTCCTGGCACAATTGTGACACTGTTGTTCCTTATAGAAACATTCACTTTCCATGTGATTGGACTTCCCACACCGGTAACATTTCTCTCTGGACGACGCTGATGATAGGGACATTGCATTAACTTACAATGCGTTACTCAAGTGCTGTGATTCCCTAGACACAGCTTCCATTGACATCGCTATGTCCACAGCCTTTTGGTACATGAGAGTCATTTCTGTCAACAACTTCCTTTGTATTGACTCGCTACTCAACCCGCACACCAGTCTGTCCCGCAGCGCGTCATTCAAATTATCGCCAAACTCACAGTTCTCCGCTAATCTCTTCAACACAGCCACGTATTGAGCGATACTCTCACCCTCTGCTTGATTTCGTTTGTGAAATCGAAATCTCTCCGCAATTACAATGGGCTTGGGGGTAAAATGTGCTTGCAATGTGCTCACAATGTCATTGTAATCCATAGCCCCAGGTTTAGCTGGTGCGATGAGACTGCGTAACAGTCCGTATGTTGGTGCCCCCATGACACTGAGAAACACTGATACTTTTTTCTCATTACTGATGTCATTCGCCTCCACAAAATGCCCAAATCTTTCTACATACGTGGACCATTGTTCCCTCGCTTCATCGAATGCTTCAACATGTCCGATGATTGCAGCCATGCTGTACACTTGATCGCCAGCTTGATAATGGCAGTGGGAACTTTGTGCTCGTCGCCAATTTATGTTATGTCTGCATCAATATGCTAGTATAACACTAATTATATTTACTTCTTTCGGGAACAAACGTGACATACGGAGAGTAGAGGGAAACAACTTGTTCTTCATTTATTGCTTGTCAGCATCAGCTCAACAACAACCAACCTGGAGCGCCCTCCAGTGGCAACCGGTAATATTGAATTAACCAAAATACATCACAGAATGTTCTATAGTACTTTAACTAAATGTATTTGTGGCTCTTTAATGATGAGACAGAGACGTTCGGCTCCATGTGCAGAACTTTAATGATGAGAATGGTCAGACAGGCAATGATCAGTAACGGCGTCAGGTATGTAGGGATAACCAGAATCGATAACAGAAACAGACAGATGTCGGGGGCAAGCAGCAGAGAATCAGAGTCGGTATAAACAATCCAAAGTGTGCTGCTTTTATGTGTGTGTAAATGAGGTGCAGGTGTGGCAAGGAAATTGGCTGATGAATGATGTGCAGGTGTGGCAGGGTGATGCAGTGACTCATGGGGAATGTAGTTTGGGTGTGGTGCAACAGATGAGAGGTGCTAGAGTCCGAGTGACATCTGGTGGTTGATGTGGAATGGTCCTGATTGGAGTGCCCTCTACTGAAGTTCATGGGCACTCCATCTAATTATCGTGACAGGCACACTATAAATTGGTAAACTTAAAGTCTGTTAAATTGTGTACTAAATGCATTTAAGTTGTGCCAAAGCAGTGCTTAAGTAAAGGTGTAATCAATATACTTGTTTGTACTCAAGTGGAATTGTTTTAAGCATTCTTAAGTACACTTTAAATATCTCTTCTTGTATTTAAGGTTTGAAATTCAGAATTCACTCAGCATAAACTTCAAATGTATTTTGCTGACATTACAATTAAACTTTAAGAGTGTTAAAAGTGCATTAATATTAAACTAATAACAAGCTGAAATCATACTATCCTTTAATTTTAGTAACTTTAAAACACACTTCAATGGCATTCAAAAGTAAACATTTATGTGATTTTAATGCAAATAATGAATCTTTATAAATTATGGCACAGCTTAACAGTTAATCTTTTACTAACATTCCCAGCATATCAGTGACACACTGGGGTTAGATGCGCCCCCAAAGCAGATATACGCTGGGCAGAAATGCGGTTCCCTTTCAGTTGGTCACTCTCTACATCACGTCATTGACAGACGAATAAGTACCCTAATGAAAAATACGTTTATTCAAGTGTGCTATTAGTATGCTTCTTTTAAACTAAAAATAGGAAAGTATGCTTTTAGTTTACTTTTTATGTTCTTCTCAGAAATGGGCTTTACGTACTCCTCAGAAATATAGTTAAAATGACATTTAAGTATACTTGACTTATACTTACAAAAAGTCTAAATATATTTGAGCTATTGTGTTTTCATTATTATACGGCAGAGGGCGCTAGTACACATCTTCCGCACAGAATTTCCAAAAAAACACAAGTGAAGAAGAAAAAAGAAACAGCAGATACTAACACATGTAACATGATCATCTATGGAATAAAATGTTGACCGATGAAGAGGTAATAATGACTGTCACGCTTTGGGATGTTGATCAACTCCATCTACGTTTTGATTATCATTCTGATTCCAACTCATAGTCTTTTTTCAGCTTTTTGTAAAAAATTTTATTGCTTTATTTTTTATGAAACTTATGAACACTTAGGGCCCTCCAGCCCTATAATACACCCGGCGCAATGCGACGCAAGGCACAGCGCAAGTGTGTTTGCTAGTTTCAGTCTGGCACAGTTCGCATTTTCCGTCCATTGCCACGTCCTTTAATTAGCAAATGCATTCGCGCCCATTTGTGTGCCCATGGGCGTGCTGTTCTAAAAAAGAGGTGTGTTCAGGCGCATTGCTGGCGCATTGCTATTTTAAGGAGCTAAAAATATGTTTTTTCTTTGTTATTGAAAGAGCGTGTTAATATATGCAGGTCCGCAACACGTCTACACGCTGCTTATTAAACACAGGGACGCACAGCAGCACACAAACTGTCGCGGTGTCTGTTCTGTGTTTTCCTAGGTCTCCACTAGTGGTCTCACTTCCCCATAGGTACCTCACCGCAGGCACTACAATTCCCACAAGGCCTTGTCCCTTCATCACAGTAATTGCACTCCTGTTAATTGCACTCAGGTGTCTTTACTTCATAGTCATTATCCTGCCTATTTCTACCGGTCTGTTTCTGTTTGTGTCATGGAGTCCTTACTTTCCGTCACCTAGTTTCCTCGCGTTCCTAGTTTCAAGTTCCTGTTTGTTTGTTTGTGTTTTGGATTGATTTTTGGTTTTGACCCCCTGCTTGTTGGATTCTGATATTGGATTACCCATTAAACTCACACTGCTTTTGGATCTCTCGTCTCCTGTGTCCCTGTGTTCCCGATCGTTTCAGAAGGACTCCATTATGTCTAGATCCAGCAGTGTGAGACTTCATACCCGTTCCCCAGCCAGTATGGTGGAGCGGAGGGCGAGATTCATCAAATTAACCACCCTCTGCCAAGAGGGGAATGAGGTGGGTGGTGTGGCACAAGTGTTCTGGACCCTGGCGGTTGGAATGGGATATAATGATGTGGCCCTGAAAGACATTTTCAATGCCGGTCTGGATGACCCAGTGCCAGAAAAAGAAATGGATCAGCTGGATGCTTTTGATTTTTGGGAATTCGTTTTTTACCTACAACATCGGCCTCACTAGGATACCCCAGCCACACCTGTCTCTCCCGGTGGGATGGCCGACTCTAGACCGGGGTCTACAGACAGGAGGACCGCCAGCCAAGCACCACTGCACAGTATGGCCGCCAGCACAGCGCCACAGCACATGGTGGTCGCCCAGCCCAGCACCACAGAACAAGTTGGCCGACGGCCCAGCGCCACTGCACAAGATGGCCGCCAGCCCAGCGCCACAACACAAGGTGGCCACCAGCCCAGCGCAAGATGGCCACAAGCCCAGCGCCACGGCACAAGATGGATGCCAGCCCAGCGCCACAGCACAAGTTGGCTGCCGGCCCAGCGCCACTGCACAAGATGGCCGCCTGTCAGGCGCCTCCCCTCCAGAGTCAAGTCAGGTTCCCGTTGACCCTCCAGAGTCGGGTCAGGTCACCGTTTACACTCCAGAGTCTGGTCAGGGCACCGTTTACACTCCAGAGTCAGGTCAGGTCACCGTTGACACTCCAGAGTCAGGTCAGGTCACCGTTGACACTCCAGAGTTGGGTCAGGTCACCATTGACACTCCAGAGTCAGGTCAAGTCACCGTTGACACTCCAGAGTCAGGTCAAGTCACCGTTGCCACTCATGAGTTAAGCACTACCACAGTTAGACCTCAGGAGTCAAGTCAAGTCACCAGTGTTCTTCATGGGCAAAGTCAAGTCACCGACTATCTTCATGGGCAAAGGCAAGTCACCATTGATCTTCATGGGCAAAGGCAAGTCAGCAGTGTTCTTCATGGGCAAAGTCAAGTCACCAGTGTTCTTCATGGGCAAGTCAAGTCACCGACTATCTTCATGGGCAAAGGCAAGTCAAGTCAAGTCACCTTTATTTATATAGCGCTTTAAACAAAATACATTGCGTTAAAGCAACTGAACAACATTCTTTAGGAAAACAGTGTGTCAATAATGCAAAATGACAGTTAAAGGCAGTTCATCATTGAATTCAGTGATGTCATCTCTGTTCAGTTTAAATAGTGTCTGTGCATTTATTTGCAATCAAGTCAACGATATCGCTGTAGATGAAGTGTCCCCCACTAAGCAAGCCAGAGGCGACAGCAGCAAGGAACCGAAACTCCATCGGTGACAGAATGGAGAAAAAAACCTTGGGAGATACCAGGCTCAGTTGGGGGGCCAGTTCTCCTCTGACCAGACGAAACCAGTAGTTCAATTCCAGGCTGCAGCAAAGTCAGATTGTGCAGAAGAATCATCTATTTCCTGTGGTCTTGTCCTGGTGGTCATCTGAGACAGGGGATCTGTATCTGGGGCTCTAGTTGTCCTGGTCTCCGCTGTCTTTCAGGGATGTAGAGGTCCTTTCTAGGTGCTGATTCACCATCTGGTCTGGATACGTACTGGATCCGGGTGACTGCAGTGACCCTCTGATCTGGATACAGACTGGATCTGGTGGCTACGGTGACCTCGGAATAAGAGAGAAACAGACTAATATTAGCGTAGATGCCATTCTTCTAATGATGTAGCAAGTACATCGGGTGGTATGGGAAGTGTTCCCGGTTCCGGTTTACCTAATTAATGCAGCCTTAAAAATCCTTTAACGGATTTGGATATTAAAAGCATATTAGTATGTTATGTGTAAGCCAGGTTAAAGAGATGGGTCTTTAATCTAGATTTAAACTGCAAGAGTGTGTCTGCCTCCTGATCAATGTTAGGTAGGTTATTCCAGAGTTTAGGCACCAAATAGGAAAAGGATCTGCCACCCGCAGATGATTTTGATATTCTAGGTATTATCAAATTGCCTGAGTTTTGAGAACGTAGCGGACGTAGAGGATTATAATGTAAAAGGAGCTCATTCAAATACTGAGGTGCAAAACCATTCAGGGCTTTATAAGTAATAAGCAATATTTTAAAATCTATACGATGTTTGATAGGGAGCCAGTGCAGTGTTGACAGGACCGGGCTAATATGGTCATACTTCCTGGTTCTAGTAAGAACTCTTTTTCTAAAAAGGAATATAATTGTGAAGATACAACCTTTTCTAGTATCTTGGACAGAAAAGGGAGATTCGAGATTGGTCTATAATTAACTAGTTCTTTGTGGTCAAGTTGTGGTTTTTTGATGAGAGGCTTAATAACAGCCAGTTTGAAGGTTTTGGGGACATATCCTAATGACAAAGAGGAGTTAATAATAGTCAGAAAAGGATCTATGACTTCTGGAAGCACCTCTTTTAGGAGCTAAGATGGTATAGGGTCTAACATACATGTTTTTGATGTGATACTGTAGCTGACGGCTGAATGGTCACAATTTTATCTCTAATAGTATTGATTTTAGAAGTAAAGTAGTTCATAAAGTCATTACTGCTGTGATGTTGGGAAATGTCAACACTTGTTGAGGCCTTATTTTTCGTTAATTTAGCCACTGTATTGAATAAATACCTGGGGTTATGTTTGTTTTCTTCTAAAAGAGAAGAAAAGTAATCGGATCTAGCAGTTTTTTATGCTTTTCTGTAGGATAGGTTACTTTCCCGCCAAGCATTACGAAATACCTCTGAGTAGGTCCTGAAACGTGTTGTCTAACCCCAATAGAGTTCAGAATGTCTATAAATGCTAATCGCAATGCATCTTTTTCATTATCAACATGGATATTAAAATCACCAACTATTAAAACTTTATCTGCAGCCAGAACTAAATCAGATGTAAAATCACCAAACTGTTTAATAAAGTCTGTATGGTGCCCTGGTGGCCTGTATACAGTAGCCAGTACAAACATAACAGGGAATTTATCATTAACATTTGTTTCTCAGGTTATAGTTCTCAAGTTATACTTGAAGCCTGCCCTCTGAGAAATCCTGAAAACGTTGTTATAAATTGAAGCAACACCTCCCCCTTTGCCTTTTATATGCGGCTCATGTTTATAACAGTAATCTTGGGGGGTGGACTCATTTAAAATAATGTAATCATCAGGTTTTAGCCAGGTTTCTGTCAAACAGAGCACATCTAGATTATGATCAGTGATCATATTATTTACAAAAAGTGTTTTCGTAGAAAGGGATCTGATATTCGATAAGCCAAGCTTTATCATTTGTTTATTCTTATTGCATCTGTTTTTTATTTGTTGAACCTCAATTAAATTGTTACTCTTAACTTGGTTTGGACGTTTTTTGCATTTTCTAGTTCGGGGAACAGACACAGTCTCTATAGTGTGATATCTACGTGAAAGAGTCTCTATGTGCTGAGAATTAACTGACCTCTGTGACGTGAGGCAGCTAACAGACGGTCGGTTTAGCCAGTCTGTCTGCTTCCTGACCTGGACCCCAGTTAGTCAAGTATAAACACTTAGACTATTTGCCATATTTCTAGAGAGAAGAGTGGCGCCACCCCAGGAGGGATGAAGACCCAAAAGCTCGTCCAATTGTCTATGAAACCTATGTTATTCTGTGGGCACCACTTAGACATCCAGCCATTGAGTGATGACAATCTGCTATGCATCTCGTCACTACGGTAAGCAGGGACGGGACCAGAGCATATTACAGTGTCTGACATCGTGCTTGCAAGTTCACACACCTCTTTAATGTTATTTTTAGTGATCTCCGACTGGCGAAGTCGAACATCATTAGCGCCGGCATGAATAACAATCTTACTATATTTACGTTTAGCATTAGCCAGCACTTTTAAATTTGCCAAGATGTCAGGCGCTCTGGCTCCCGGTAAACATTTGACTATGGTGGCTGGTGTCTCTATATTCCCGTTCTGACAAAAGAATCACCAATAACTAGAGCACTTTCATAAGTTTCCCAGTGGGTGCATCACTGAGTGGGGAGAACCTGTTTAATGTTTGATCAGAAGAGAAGCGCGGTGTTTTGACCCACGACTACGCTGCCTCACTGTCACCCAGTTGCCCTGCTGCAGAGGCTCTGTTGCCGGAAGCCGAACAATGTACAGGAATCCCTAAGCTAGACGCATCGAAAGCCGTATCTAGAGCCCTAACATTCTTACTGTCCTCAATTAAAGTTTGGATGCGTGTCTCTAATTCTGAAATCTTCTCTGTCAGCCTAACTATTTCCCTGCATTTATCACATGTGAATCCCTCATCTGCGACAGAGATAGATAAACTGTACACGTGACAAGAGGTGCAAATAACAATAGCAGGAGAAGCCATTACGCACCATGCTTGATGAAATATTCTTACCGCGTTTGTTTGATGAACTTGTGAAAAACTGGAGTAAGAGTGGAGAGGAGAAAAGAAAACAGCGATAGGTTCGAATGAAAACGTTAATGACAAGCTAACGAGTGCTAACGCAATGCAGGTGTACTTCACTCATGGGTATAAAATAAAAGTGAACGATCAAAATAAATCTGATAAGATTGATCGATAATATCAGAAATATGGTGTTAATCAAGCTATATTTTATCATTTAAAAAAACAGTGTGTGATAGTAAGGTAAAGATTCTAGAGAAGAAAAAAACAGCTACACGGAGCTACGATTTGCTACAGCAAGGCCAGCAGCCCAACAGGAAGTAGAGAAAACACTGTCCAACAGTGACACCCGCAGTCAGGGAGTCAAGTCACCATTGATCTTCATGAGCAAATGCAAGTCACCATTGATCTTCATGAGCAAAGTCAGGTCACCAATGATCTTCATGAGCAAAGTCAGGTCACCAGTGGTCTTCATGAGCAGAGTCAAGTCACCAATGATCTTCATGAGCAGAGTCAAGTCACCATTGATCTTCCTGAATCCAGCCTAAACACCACGGAACTACCAGAGCCACTCCACGTCTATGCTGAACTACCAGAGCCTCTCTTCATCTCTGCGGAACTTCCAGAGTCTCGTCAGGTCTCAGCCGCACTCTCTGAGTGCTCAACTTATCCTGTCGTGGCCACGGAGGCCACCCCTTAAACTGTTCAAGTTCTCTGTTTCAGACTTGCCTAACCAGACTTGCTCTCCTGTGTCATCGATCCCACTGTGGTGGTCTTCTGCGCCACCCTGGTGGGCTTCTGTCTCGACCGCACGGCTGTGGTGGTCTTCTGCGCCGCCCTGGTGGGCTTCTGTCTCGACCGCACGGCTGTGGTGGTCTTCTGCACCGCCCTGGTGGGCTTCTGTCTCGACCGCACAGATGTGGTGGTCTTTTGCGCCGCTCTGGCGGGCTTCTGTCTCGACCGCACAGATTCCTTCCCTGTCGGCTCGGCCCTGGGCCCCTGGACTTTCATATCTCTCCTGGCCTTGTGTTTTGTTGTTGTTTTGTTTTTGTTTTTGTTTTTTGCACTTCCTGTATCTGTTGCCCTCTAATACCTGGCCCTCTGTCCCTCCCCCTGGTCCTCCGCCGGTCCACCTCCCTCCTGGTCTCCTTGTTTTTGTTTTTTGCACTTCCTGTCTCTGTTTCCCTATATTACCTGGTCCTCCGTCCCTCCCCCTGGTCCTCAGCCGGTCCACCTCCCTCCTGGTCTCCTTGTTTTTGTTTTTTGCACTTCCTGTCTCTGTTTCCCTATATTACCTGGTCCTCCGTCCCTCCCCCTGGTCCTCAGCCGGTCCACCTCCCTCCTGGTCTCCTTGTTTTTGTTGTTTGCACTTCCTGTTTCTGTTTCCCTCTGTTGCCTGGCCCTCCGTCCCTCCCCCCGTCCTTCGCCGGTCCACCTCCCTCCTGGTCTCTGTGTTCCTTGGTCTGTTCTTGTGTTCGGGTGGAGCATCTGCTAGCTGCTCCGTAGAGGAAGGGGTAATGTCACGGTGTCTGTTCTGTGTTTCCCTGGGTCTCCACTAGTGGTCTCACTTCCCCATAGGCACCTCACCGCAGGCACTACAATTCCCACAAGGCCTTGTCCCTTCATCACAGTAACTGCACTCCTGTTAATTGCACTCAGGTGTCTTCACTTCATAGTCATTATCCTGCCTATTTCTACCGGTCTGTTTCTGTTTATGTTATGGAGTCCTTACTTTCCGTCACCCAGTTTCCTCGCGTTCCTAGTTTTAAGTTTCTGTTCCTGGTCCTGTTTGTGTTTTGGATTGATTTTTGGTTTTGACCCCTGCTTGTTGGATTCTGATATTGGATTACCCATTAAACTCACACTGCTTTTGGATCTCTCGTCTCCTGTGTCCCTATGTTCCCGATCGTTACACAAACATGCCAAATATGAAAAATGTAAGGATTGCAATGCATAATATTGTTTTGTAGGCTAATTAAATATATATACGTACAGTATATATATATATATATATATATATATATATATATATATAAATATATATATATGCCTACATGTCATAATGGATAGTCATCGCATGTTTCAGAATTAGGCTATCTATTTACTCGCACACGAGCAGCTCTGTTTCATCTCGGACACGCTTTCTGTCTTTGCGCTTGCCAAATTCCTCTTAAAGGGAATGGAAGATGAGACTCTGATTGGTTTATTGCACGTTATGCTAAAAAAAAACACCCATTACTCATTAAGAGAATAGGAACAACCCGTTTAGACAATGCGTTCGGGCACGCCAACCGTTTTTCCGTCGTTAAAATAGCATAAGTGGATTTGGAAATGCCCTGAGTGCACCTGCACCATGCGCTTTACACTTTGCGTTTGGATCATTAAAATAGGGCCCTTAAAGTATTTAAAAAAGAATGCATGAAGCTAGAATAAAATGTTTTTGTTTACAAGCAGATACCCTGTTCTTTCTTTGGATGTTTTGTATGTTCAGATATTAATATAACAAAGTATATACAAATGAAAACTTGTCATCTTCCATCTGTGCTTCAACACAACTAAAAGAGCAATCGTTAAAGAGCATTCATGGGTGAATGTCTTTTTAAGACCTGTCTTTTTAAAGATGCCATTTCACCCATGCATTTCTGGATGCGGTTGTTACGTGGCGCTGGGTGATGGTCACTGCCTCATGAGCCTGGGTATTAAGCACACTGAAGTGCCATTCGTAGATAAGTCATGTTCCCATTGCGGGAAGATGACCATCTTGGAGTTGTGGACAAGGATCCACTACCTAAAAAGAAGTCAGGGGAGGCCTCCTCTGGTAGTAGCTCGGGCAGTTTGAGGAACACAGTGGCGTCAAACCCCTCTGAGGAACCAACCTTCCAGGGACCACCTCTCCTCTTGCACTTTTCAGCCATCCAAGCACCCTAAGGAATGCGCTGGGCCCTCCACAAAGAGCGTATTAGCCATATCCTTTGGGGCTCTCCCTATACCGGATGTCAATTGCTGCATCAGAGGGCAAGCCTGAGCTCTCTGGAGAGGAAGATTCATCTGTGCTGTCATCCTCCAGGACGGTAGCAAGGTCTGAGTCAGATCCGGAGATGATTGCTATGCTTTCCCAGCCTGCAGGGTAGAGCTCGATTGGAAGCCTCCACCGCATCCTGAGCCCTCGAGGTTGGATTATTGGTTTATTGGGGTGGCCCATGCTGGTTCTCAGTGCCCTACTCTGGTGCCATTCTTCCCAGAAGTGCATGAGGAGCTCACTAGATCATGGATGTTACCTTTTACTGCCAGAAACCGGACTAGTAGTTCCTCCTCCCTCACTACCCTCAATGGTGGAGCACCCAAGGGGTATACCGAGATCCCCCCGGTTCAGCAGTCAGTGGTGATGCAGTTGTGTCCTGGTATCGCTTCCACCTGGCACGGCAAACCGGCCCTTCCCTCCCAAGTCTGTAAGCAGTCGTATGGTCTGACTGGCAATGCATCACTGCAGGTCCACCAGGTCCAGGCACTGATGGACCTGCACGAGGGTGGTCATGATTCAGAAGTTCTGAAAGGACATGAGGGACGCCAACAAAATTTGGTTCCTTAACGCCCCTGTGTCCCAGACCAGCCTCTTCGGCAACGCAGTTGAGAGCTTCGCCCAGCAGTTCTCGGCTGCACAGAAGCAGACTAAGGCGATTCGACACATTCGATTTAACACTGCTGGTTCCTCCCATCCACCAGCCACAGCACCCCAGCCTGCTGGTCGCAGAGGGCAGCCCCCTGCATTTGCCCCCGCTCCCGCATTGCATCTACAGCAGCCTCCAGTCAACTAGCACCAAAGAGACGTGCAAAGGCAGGCTGCCCCGCCCGCCCAGGCCCCTGTCAAAGCTGGTGGTAAGCGGAAGAGCAAGAGGCCCTGAGATGGAGCGACCCAGAGATGGACGGAGTTGCTCTTCGGGAGATGGTGAACGCACCACTCCCTCCCCTGGAGGAGGGCCGGGCGGATAATCTTCTGTTATGTTTTATCCTGCCACTGACTGAGACTCAACAAAAGAGCAACTTCCTTTATCTCTGGGTCTCAAGAGGACACAGACAGTTGTTAACAGTCCACAGCCAGATCACACTCATCCTCCTCTGTCACCAGGTCTGCACAGAAGCAGACCAAGGCGATTTGACACATTCGATTCAACACTGCTGGTTCCTCCCATCCACCAGCCGCAGCACCCAGCCTGGTGGTCGCAGAGGGCAGCCCCCTGTGTTTGCCCCCGCTCCCGCATTGCATCTTCAGCAGCCTCCAGCCAGCCAGCACCAAAGAGACGTGCAAAGACAGGCTGCCCCGCCCACCCAGGCCCCTGTCAAACCTGGTGGTAAGCAGAAGAGCAAGAGGCCCTGAGATGGAGTGACCCAGAGATGGACAAAGTTGCTCTTCGGGAGATGGTGAACGCACCACTCCCTCCCCTGGAGGAGGGCCGGGCAGAGAATCTTTTGTTATGTTTTATCCTGCCACTGACTGAGACTCAACAAAAGAGCAACTTCCTTTATCTCTGGGTCTCAAGAGGACACAGAGAGTTGTTAACAGTCGACAGCCAGATCACACTCATCCTCCTCTGTCGCCAGCGGGAACCAGCGAGTGATTCGAGAGAGTCATCAAAGGCCCTACTCACACACACTCTGACCCTGCTTCAGTCGATCCACCAGCTGCCTGAGCTGAGTCCCTGTGTTACACCTTGTTGCCCTACTGCAGGTACGTCGGTGGTTCCGCTGGTCCCGCTGGTCCCGCTTGTATGGTATCCTGGCTAATGCTGTCCAGCCCATTTTGCTGACTACTTCAAACCATTAGACTCAGCTATGCGATTCAGTTCACCCGGCATCCCCCTAAGTTCAGGGGCGTCCACACCACATCAGTGAAGGCAGTCTTTGCTCATGTCTTGAGTGCGGGGATCACAGTCCTGCTGGGGAAGGATGCAATAGAGCTGGTCAATATGAGGATGGGGTTTCACAGCCCCTACTTCATTGTACTCAAGAAAGGCAGTGGGTTATGACTGATCTTAGACCTGCGTGTCTTGAACCAAGCCCTTCATAGGCTCCCATTCAAGATATTAACCCAGAAAAGCAACTTCGGGTGCATCCGTCCACTTACATTGGTTTGCAGCGATCGACCTGACCTGACATGTACATTTATGTGTCAATCCTTCCACGCCACAGATCTTTTCTGCAGTTTGCATTAGAGGGATGAGCATATCAGTACAAGGTCCTGCCCTTTGGGCTGTCCCTGTCCCCCCGTCATGAAAGTTGTGGAGGGGACTCTCATTCAGTAGGGTTTTTTCCATTTTCAATCTCGATGACTGGCTCATACTAGCAAAGTCTTGCGATCAGTTGTGCAAACAGGGATTTGGTTCTCAGGCACCTCAGCCTGTTGGGCCTTCAACTGGGTAAAGAGCAAACTCTCCCAAAAGAAGGGGATCTCTTTTCACAGTATGGAGTTGGATTCAGTCGAATAGACAGCACGCCTCACAGAGGAACATGCATGGTCAGTGCTGAACTGCTTGAATTCATTCAAGGGCAGGACGGCGGTCCCACTGAAACAATTTCAGAAGCTACTGGGACATATGGTAGTTGCAGTGGCTGTTACACTGCTGAGGCTGCTTCATATGAGACTGGGTTCATGGCCGAGTCCCAAGATGGGCTTGGTAGTGTGGCACTCACAGGGTCCAAGTTACACCAGCCTGTTGCCAAACCTTTACCCGTGGTCAGATCTAGTATTTATTTGGGCAGGAGTGCCACCAGGTCTTGAGGCATGCTGTGGTACACACTGATGCCCCCTAGACTGGCTGGGGTGCAAGCAGTCTCAGGGGTGTGGATGGGCCCCCAACTGTAATGGCATATCAATTGCCTCGAGTTGTTAGTTGTGCATCTTACCTTGAACCATCTCAAAGGACGCTTACAAGACAGGGACATACTGGTCCATAAGGACAACACTGCAACTGTTGCGTACATCACCCAACAAGGTGGTCTACCTGTTGCATGTCACAACTCGCCTGCCACCTCCTCCTTTGGAGTCAGAAGCATCTTAGGTTGCGGTGTGCCATTCACATTCCGGGCCTGCACAATCGTGCAGCCGACGAGCTGTCTTGAGCTGCGCTCCCCGGAGAATGGAGACTCCATCCCCTGATGGTCCAGCTGATCTGGACATGATTCGGAGTTGCTCATGTAGACCTGTTTGCCTCTCCAGAAACCTCTGAAAACTTCATGTCTGGTCCCTGGATGGGATGGTTCCTCTACATGAAATATCCTAGCAATCACATAATTTACTAAATGGCACAAGCTGTCTGGCATCTGATGATTCTGCCAATAAGACTGTTTGCTCAACAGTTAAATTGGTCTGGTTCAGTGTTTGCTTTTAGCTAGTCCTGCAGCATGCTGGCAGCAGTCCTCTGAAACCTTCCACCTCCCCCAGCTTCACCTGTCTAGATCTAATATGGGATTTATGAGTGCCTATTAATGCAGCAGCAGCATATCTTACATTCCCACAGCATTATTTCTGTGTATCTATTTGCAGTAGCAAGCCCCATACTTGCTCTGAAGCAGAAGCGTCTGTAGCAGATCTAGTCTGCAAAGACTTTTTAATGAATTGTCATGACTGAAATTAACCTATGTCTGGTTCAAATAGTTGACTCATATGGCCACCATACAGATTACTTTATCAATTGTTTTTTTATTAAATAGTATGTTTTCTGGGATCCATTATCTGGACCAGCTGACATGAAGATGTGCATTCCTGTTCACTTCACAATAAGTTGACCTGCATTACACATAAATATCTAATCCATGTAGAAATAGCAAGCAGGTGGCATATGTTGTCCACAGCTTTGTATGCATGCCATCAGATCCTTGTCAATACTGATGTTAATGAAAATCATAAGGCTAGTGGCAATACTGCAGAGCTAGCTCTAGTATGGGCAATCAGGCAGAAGTCCCCATCATTCATCCAGTCAAATAGTGGGCCATTAAAGGCCATCAGTTTCCTGACAGGAGTATTTCCATCTTTGGGGCACCAGGGGCTGGAAGTGTCTTGTATGAGGGATCTGTTCACCAAAAGAAAAGGCCAGTAGCCCAAGGGATTATATCATCCAGATTCTATCAGAAAGCAGCACGCGATTCAATATGACAGCTCACATATGGGCAAAAGGCAGTCACTACTGGCACTGATCCTTAAATGCACATGAGACCACATGCTAGGAAGGATTGAGCTGAAATGTCAGACAGTACTTTTTTAACCCTCTACCTAGCTCTTATTATCCTACTGTTGACTATAAGGTGTGTTTTGCAGCTAAGAGCTCCATTCATGTTGTTTGTGTTTCCTGTAAGACTATAGCTGGACTTGTTGGCTTCATGTCAGTGTCTCTGTCTGATTTAACAATTTAGTCATTCATTCATTATTGTTCTTTTATGCTTTAGAACAGCATTGTTCACAATGTTCAAAATGTTTTTTGATTACTAGGCAAGTTAGAAGCATATGTGCATGCCATATATAAAATGTTTTATAACTGCTTTTTATTTATTTATGTATGCTATGTGCATTATTTTTGCCAAAGACTTTCAGTGTTTACTGTATTTTATGTAATTGATGAAAATGTTGAGAGTCAAAAATGCAAATTGTTTTTTTTTTTTTTTTGTACAGCACTCTGTCCTGACATTACTTTTCCTAACATCATTGTTGGTCACTCTTGGTGGTACAGTGAGGGGTGATGAAAACATGCTAAATTCTGTCAATCTTAGAATCTCTATTTAGACGGATTATGTTCAATTTTAAGATTGGGGTGAGCTGTCAAATGTAAATGAGATGCAACCTGAGTGCCCTGCCCTAGATCCTGTGAAGTGGAAGATGAGGGTGTTTTCCCTTAGGTCCTCCTGTCACTTCAAACAAGCTGCACTGCAGCCGATCAGTTATTTTTCACAAGTCTAGTGAGCAAGGATAAAGGAAAATTATTAATTTCTGCCTCAACCGCTGAAAGAACAATCCAAGGGTTTCTTCTAAAAGAATGCTGTGTGTAAACATGTTTCAGATTTGAAGAATAAACTATTTAACCCACTTTCATATGTTATAATCTTTGCAGTAACTTTGAGTCCGGTCAGACTGACACAGTGAATCTTTTACTTTCCTAGTGCACTTACTCTGACAGTGAATTCTCACTTATATTGAAATCACTTAATGAAATCGTCAAGGTTCTTTCCTCTTGAACGAGGCTGTAACATGAGGAAAGTCAGTGGGTCTCCAGGGGAAAGCATTGATCTAAAAGCCTCTGGACTCTTGTCGATCTTCCCTCCTGTCTTCGCAATGTGGATTTTCCTCTTCACTGAGTGTGCCTGAGCAATCGAAAAACATCTTCACTGGCTTGGAAATGTGGCGAAGAGGTCAAGTACAAGTTCCTCTCACAGTCAGCAGAAAACTTCTCTTGGAAGTGCTTCAATGCTCCACTTGGCACCACTGTTGAAGTTGAGAAAAACACCAAGAGAGAAACCAGGAGACCTCCACATGACTCATGATTTCTTAGTCTGTTTCAGTGCTTTATGATTGGAAAAACTACACCAAGTCAGTTAATTGAAATAGCACAGACAGTGATATACTTTTTACATCTAGGTCAGTTTTCGTAGACCATACCTGCCTGTTGTCCTGTATAATAATATACTGTATGCACAATGACAAGTGTTAAATATGAAATCTATTTTCTTATTTACTATCACAATTATGGTTCAAAAGAGTATCTTGCTAGAAAGATCATTTTGACCTGCAAACTAGAAGCTGGAAAGACAGTGAATAATTGATGCTGAACATTGCTGTCTGCAGTATTTATCAGTATGAAGCTGAAAGTGGACTGTGTGTAGAGGTTGTAAGAGGATCCAGGGAAACTGTGGCAGCCATTGTATTCTGATTGTTTGAGGTACTGTACGACCGCAATTCTTATAAAAGGAAAAACAAATCATACATTGCAGTTTGTGGTGAGTATCACATGCAGCACATGTAGAGGGTGTGTGGTGTATAATGCAGTGCAACTCATTCATGTCATTTTATTCGTTCATCCATTTATTAATTCATTCTCCCATCCCTCCATTGTGTGTGAAGTATTTACCTGCAGGTGATGAAATCAGTGAGTCAGTTTTATGTTGTGCTGGAAAAATCTTTGTAGCATTACCAATCCATTGTATTGTTCACATGCATCAGATTAGTACATTCTTCTTTTGAAAAGGTTTTCTGTAGATCAAATGGTCTGCTTTAAGGTTTATTCACATTATGGCACATGAGTGTTCATGATAAATAAAACAATTTCTCAGTTCTATTGCAGATGTAGCCAGCCTTTTCTGACTCAGGGGACTCCTAATATAAAAATGGTAGATTTTCTTAAGCCAGTGCTATTCATGTATAAGAATTTATGGTAATAAAATTAACAAACATGATTGCTTAGCTAGTGTTGACCTAGTTTCAAACTCTGGACTCTGGTTTTTGGATTCATTACTACACTATCATCTGACAGAGAGAAAAAAAAATTGTTTCATGATGGCTCTGCACTCTATAAAAGCAGCTGAATCAACTGAAAGATAATTATATTAGATGAATATTATATCATTTTAAGTAAATATCAACCCAGGCTCACTGAAATGTGCCTGTGGTTAAATTTCTGCACAATGAAGAGTTGTTTGTTGCACGTTTTGCAAGTGAAATGTCCAATGAGTGCCACTAAAATTATGGTCAGTTTTATCCAAAACAGATGAACATGAATCTGGCATTGTTTTATTAAACTGGTTGTTGTGCCATTCGGGCAATTTAGAATGGAAATTCTAGCAAGTGGATTCATGCTTATTATTTGAAAATAATGTAGCACCTAGACTAAAGCCTTATACCTAACCAAAACAAATGCAAACTTGAGTTAAAAATGCATTTTCTGTAGCAACCATTTTAGCACATTGTAAGGACTTTTAGTGATTTACAGTATGTTTCACATGACTACTTTGGAAAAGCCTTGCATATGGAGCTGATAATGAGATGCAAACATCAAAATATATTAGTTCTTAAATAATAAATTATTGTAAAGAAAAAAAGTGTTGTGAGGTCTTGTATTGAGTATTGTATGGAAGAGGAATAGGTCAAAACAATAATAAAAAACAAAAAAAAACAAACGTGTTACATTTTGAAAAACAAATCTGAATAAACTAATTGAATTACGAGAAAAAAAGTTGTTAAATTTTGAGAAAAAAAACTTTAAATAAAATGTTGAGAATAAACTTGTTAAATTACAAGATGAAAAGTTGTTACATTTTGAGAAAAAAAGTGTGTCAGTGTGTCAAACCACTATTGTAGTGGCGTGTTTCTAGAAATTCAATTACTTTTTTCATCATAAATTAATGATTTTTTTTTCTCAAATTTTTATTTAGACTTTTTTCACAAAATATAAGACGTTTTTTCTCTGAATTTGACGACTTAAATTCCGAGGCGGTTTTATTTTTTTTATTTTTTTATTGCTTGGACCTAATCCTCTTCCGTAAAATTGTGCAAGGAACATACAATAATAAGTCGTCAATTGATAAATTCCCATATATTCATCATTTGTATGAAATGGAATAAAAAGTTGTTGGTGTTTTAATTAGGTCATTCATTTCAGCTGGAAACTGCAGTGAACTGTATGTAGGTACCTTTTTGGAGTTTGGTATGTAGAGGTATAGTTTTCCAGTGAGCCCTTATGTTCATTACTATGAACACACAGTTGAAAACTCTGGACCTTATGGTCATATTTACTTATTTCTACTGTATCAACAAAACACCCTTTCAAAGGACATTACAACAAAACTTCAAAAAGTAAGCCTTTCCCATTTATTTCATGGCAAACCACCACAGTTATATCCCCAAAACAAATGCTGTGGTTCGGCATGTGTTGCGCGGAGATCAAACTGTTTTTAAGCTTCCATTTCTTGGTGGAAAACTCAGGGTCCAGTTACCCACGCTCCCCCTCGAGCTTGTTTGCCATTAAATATTACAATGTGCCATAGTACAGAGGTGAAAGTGAGCCCCTCTGAGCTGCCACTCACTGGAATAAAAGGCCGGCCTGATGCGGAAGGTAAACAGAGAGAGCGAGAGCCACAGCTTGGGTTACAGACCAGCTGAAGAAGAGGCCCTCTCCGGCTCCGGTTGCCCATGATGGGGGGATCGCTTTACCCGCGGCTGCCACATGAAATGGTCCGGTCCAAGTTCCCTGCTCGCCTCTTGGATGGAATGATTACTTATTCATAGTTGAAGGGAAGAATAGGAGGGTGGGTTGTGAATGGGGGTCCTTGTTGTTAGTGGTGGTGTAAAGAACAGGTGACAGAAGGGTATCTATTACCTGCTTCTGCCCATCCGCTGCTTAGACCCCTCTCTCAAATGCCATACACTCTATTGGCACATATTGTCGTTGGGCAGCAGTTGCCATGGAATGCAGATAGCAAAGTCTACATTAAGCTTTCCCTTTCTCTATCGAT
Source organism: Carassius carassius (assembly GCF_963082965.1). Classification (NCBI taxonomy): domain Eukaryota; kingdom Metazoa; phylum Chordata; class Actinopteri; order Cypriniformes; family Cyprinidae; genus Carassius; species Carassius carassius. Next base: position 14,767,193 of record NC_081759.1, on the reverse strand, counting down.
TTCATCACTGTCACACATCAGGACATTTAGTGCGTCGCAAGAGTGCCTCGCTTCAAAGCTATGGCGAACCGTGAGCATTCAAGCTCAGAGATGGCTATGGGGTTCAGGGGTCGCACCAGCGGGCGGATGGATTGTTAGTGACTTTATCACACTCCTGCAAGCCCACACAGGTAGCCTGACACCCTGATATCAGCCCCAGTGGATAGAGAGCTGATCCCGCCTCACTCTAACACTGCCACCCTGACACCAGAGAGTCAGTGCCATGTTTCGACCGTGTGAAATCTCACACTGCCCGTTACTCGGGCCACGGAAGCTCAACGTGTTGGCAGAGCTCACTGTGGCCTTTCTGATCCAGAACTGCTTTCTGCACGTTGATCCAATAAAAACTACAAACCTGATCTGAGAACACTGCAAAACTCAGAATTCTGCCCAGTCGTATCCAGGCAAAAAGTACCTGTCTGTTCCCATCACGCCAGGGACACCAGAAATTCTCCATTCCGAATTTATCAGCAAACCTCTGGGTAAATGCTTTAATTAAACTGGAGCCATGCATCAAAAGCTGCATTCAAGGATGTCAATCAGCACCAGCAGGATGGAGGGAAACCAGATCGTGGCCTTATCGCAGAAATGTAGGGACCAGGGCCTCTGTAGCCATTGTTACAGTCTGCCAGTCCACAGGAACGTGTAACTAAAGTCACCCAGTCTCATTGTGCCACTAGTAAGCAATATGTTCCACTATGTGATGGGTGAAGACATCAACACAGATTCTTTTCATTGGTGTTTGTGGCATCTGCTTTGAGGGGAAAACGATGTGTAATGTGCAATGTTGCAACATCTCATTTAATGTCCTATACTTACTTGTTCTGTACCAAAATTTAAATTTGGTCATCATTTACTCACCCTTGTGTCATTCCAAACTTTGTGTGAAACACACAAACATGTTGTGCAGAATGTTTCAAGTGTTTTGTCCATATAAGGAGAAACAATGGTGTAAAAAACAACACTGGACCTCACTGACCTCAATTGTATGAAAAAAAATACAAAATGAGCCATTCTTCACAAAATAAGTACATGTCTGGAAAGACATGAGTCTGTGTAAATGATGATTTTCATTTTTGGGTGAACTATACAAGTAAAATACAAGCATCTTATTTTACATGTTGTGTAAAATATGATGCAAAAATATTAAACTAGTCATTTTAATCAGATCCAACAAGCTGTGATCACTTGGAATCTGATAACATTAATCTACAGGAGACCGTGTATCGCTCATAAATCGTCTAACTTCTAGTAAATACAGTTATCAATATTGCCAATCCCTGTCAATGGGGCCAAAATAAATAAATAAATAAATAAAATATACCTATTGGTTAAAACTTGTTAGTAAGCATTAGCCTTGGATAAGCATTAGTGTTTGCTGTGTTAACAGGGGTCTCTGCTGGCCTCTACTGGAAAACAAATAAAGTGCTGAATTACAGACAGAGTTTTAAATTATGAGAATCAAGACCACACAGAAGTATGAAAAGTGTGATGGTTTCTATTTTATTATTTATTATTCTAGAGAAAGCTGCATTTTTTTCCTGCTATGAAAAGCATAAATAGCAAATGCAGTTTCACAATTCTTATTTAAATTCCAGTGCCACAAAAACGTACAAAAGCAAAAAAGTTAATAAATTTAGGAGGTTTAATACCTCAACATTAGTCAGAAGTAGTCATTTTTAAATTAGTGGGTTAGGTTTGCTTACTGCATATTGAATAATGTAGCAAGTGCAGATATAGACAGGAACAAGTTGTCACATTTTATGCTACATGCACTGTACCTTACAAAAAGCAACATACAACCATATGGGCAAAGATTACACATCCTTCCATTAAACAAACCTAGAGCAGCCAAATTGTGAAACACAAAATAATAACTCACCACTGGACAACAACGTTTCTTTTGGCTTTTCACAACTTTTATGTGTATTCTGCTGCCATATGTATTCTTTTGTATTCTGCTGAAAAATAAATAAATGAATAAAAAATAAAAACAGAAAAACCTGAGATTGAGTTCATGAGAATCAGTAAGTGTCACTTGTAGTGTGATAATATTAAACACAGAAGTACTGAACTTAGACAAACTATTAAACATTGTGATCCACTCCTATGCCTTTGACCCCAGGGTTCAGAAGGCTGAAGTTTCCAAAACATGTAATGATATTACATAAGAGATTATAAACATGGTTAATGGTTTAATGTCTAGACAGTGAGAAATGTTTTGTTTTTAGTAAAATTAACTAGTAATGATTACTTTATTCCTTCTTATCTAATTGAGCAGTTAGTTTCGTTAGCATCTTTTGACTTTTGAGTTTGATTTTAAATAAGATTTTAGATTCTAAAATATTTTGAACCGTGAACACAGAAGTATGAAAAGTGTGATGATTTCTATTTTATTCTTTATTATTCTAGAGAAAGCAGAGTTTTTTCCTGCTATGAAACCCATAAGCAACAAATGCAGTTTCACAATTGTTTTTAAATATTACCAGCAGATGGCAGTGCTGAATTGGGTTTTGTAGTTCAGATCGGATGTCTCGTTGCATTCTCTTCAAAAGTATAAAATGTCATTGAAACAGGACATTCTCTAAATATACTTTCATTATGTTGCCATTTGGCAAATATTAAAGTCTCACTACATTTACACGTGCTCAAGTGAGGATAAAGGTACATGTTGCTACATCCCAGGCTTTGGTAATTCAAAGCAAATAAATCAGGAACTGATGAAATTTTACATTAGTCAACAATTATCCTATGTGGATTTAAAATGACTGGAATATGATACTGACCAATGATATTTTTAAATGACCTGATACCTGAATATGAAACTGACCAATGATATATTTTTGTAGGCTTCTTAGTGTTATCACCATTATCAACCATTTGTTTGCGCATAAAGAAGTGACAGTTTGAGCAATAAAGCAATTGATTGACTAGCCTTAAATCTCCCTTTAATCAGCACTCAATGTTCAATATGAAATATTTGAAATAATTTTGAGTAAATACCATATGCATATATAAGTGAAATAAATTAATTTATTTAACTTAAGCCTATATCTACATGCATCCCCAAGACCCTAAAGAGGATCTGCGGTTTTGAGAATGGATGAATTCACCTACATACAGTATATCTCAGTTGATAATACCTAGAATATCAAAATCAACTGCAGGCGGCAGATCCTTTTCCTATTTGGTGCCCAAACTCTGGAATAACCTACCTAACATTGTTCGGGAGGCAGACACACTCTTGCAGTTTAAATCTAGATTAAAGACCCATCTCTTTAACCTGGCATACACATAACATACTAATATGCTTTTATTATCCAAATCCGTTAAAGGATTTTTAGGCTGCATTAATTAGGTAAACCGGAACCGGAAACACTTCCCATAACAACCTATGTACTTGCTATATCATTAGAAGAATGGCATCTACGCTAATATTTGTCTGTTTCTCTCTTGTTCCGAGGTCACCGTGGCCACCAGATCCAGTCTGTATCCAGATCAGAGGGTCACTGCAGTCACCCGGATCCAGTACGTATCCAGACCAGATGGTGGATCAGCACCTAGAAAGGACCTCTACATCCCTGAAAGACAGCGGAGACCAGGACAACTAGAGCCCCAGATACAGATCCCCTGTAAAGACCTTGTCTCAGAGGAGTACCAGGACAAGACCACAGGAAACAGATGATTCTTCTGCACAATCTGACTTTGCTGCAGTCTGGAATTGAACTACTGGTTTCGTCTGGTCAGAGGAGAACTGGCCCCCCAACTGAGCCTGGTTTCTCCCAAGGTTTTTTTCTCCATTCTGTCACCGATGGAGTTTCGGTTCCTTGCCGCTGTCGCCTCTGGCTTGCTTAGTTGGGGACACTTCATCTACAGCGATATCGTTGACTTGATTGCAAATAAATGCACAGACACTATTTAACTGAACAGAGATGACATAACTGAATCCAATGATGAACTGCCTTTAACTATCATTTTTGCATTATTGACACTGTTTTCCTAATGAATGTTGTTCAGTTGCTTTGACGCAATGTATTTTGTTTAAAGCGCTATATAAATAAAGGTGACATTGACATTGACATATACTGTAGCCTGTATTATACATCACCATCACCCACCCTAGCTGAAGATATAGATTGCTTTGCCTTACGAAAAAGAAGTTTATTCAAGTGTGCTATTAGTATACTCCTTTTAAACTAAAAAAAATAGGAAATTATGCTTTTAGTTTACTTTTTATGTATTTCTCAGAAATGGGCTTTATGTACTCAGAAATATACTTAAAATGACATTTAAGTATACTTCTAAAAGTTCTAAATATATTTGAGCTATACTTGTGCTCCTACAATCCGTGTTTTCATTGCTATACGGTAGAAGACGTTAGAACACATCTGTACAGAATTTCCAAAAAAAAAAAAACACACACACACACAAGTGAAGAAAAAAAACAAAACGAAAAAACAGATACTAACACATGAAATCTAACACGATCATCTGACATGAAACAGCATAAAAACTGTAACGTTATGGAATAAAATGTCGACAGATGAAGAGGAAATAATTACAGTCAAGCTTTGGGGTGTTGATCGACTCCATCTACGTTTTGATTATCATTCTGAATCCAATTCCTAGTCTTTTTTCAGCTTTTTGTTCAAAATGTTATTTCTTTATTTTTTATGAAACTTAACCACATTAAAGTGTTTTAAAAAGGAATGCATGAAGCTAGAATAAAATGTTTTTGTTTACAAGTAGATACCCTGTTCTTTCTTTGGATGTTTTGTATGTTCAGATATTCATACATCAATATGATATATACAAATTAAAACCTAATAGGGACATAGTAGTTTACTTAAAGTATGATGTAAAGTTCATTTAAAGAAAACGTTTAGGTTACGTATGTAACCCTAGTTCCCTGAAGGAGGGAACGGAGACATTACGTCAGAAAGAGACTGACGAATGGGATCTCTCCTGAGAGCCCAATCACCTTCTAGTGGTAACAAAACAAGCCAATGGTACACAGAGTACCTTGGTCTGCGGAATTTGCATCGCGAGCTCCGCCCCGCTGTGCGGGTATATAAGGAGCAGTGCGAGCAACTCGCACTCAAGTCTTCGCTGAGGAGCCAAGCCCAGTGACCCAGCTGTTCAGCGGAACAGCGATGTGGCAAAGGGATGTAACGTCTCCGTTCCCTCCTTTCAGTTGGTCATGTTCTACGTTACGTCAGAAAGAGACTGACTAATGGGGTCCCTTACAAAACGCCACATGGCTGTCTTCCAGTGACCCGTGTGAGCGATAGCACCCTGTCGTGAGGCCAGCATGAGTGAGGGCCTATATCTGACACAGAATACACTAGGTAGCATATTCCAACTGGACGTATGCTAGCAGGCTGCCTGCTCATAGGAGGACTTACAAAGGCAGGTACCAACTGAGAGGTGGTGATACACATGAACTCTGAGGTACCAGCCCACAGGATGGAAGTTTCAACGGCAGAGCTGGCAAGGTGCTTGCCAAGGGAAAGACACATGCTACGAAGAGACTCACTGTGGAAATACACATGTGGGATTGCCCAATAAGGGGAATCACAACACATGGAGGCATCTAGTCCCACACATGGCTGACCGATAGGGCATGCACATCAACAGTGCTGGAGGAACCCAGGGTTCTGGACTGAGGAGCTCACCTGAGGGGAATAGCGCACGCATCCAGTCCGTGGAGTGGAATGGCACAGCAAGCGGATTGACACCGAGCAGGTCCTTACTGGCCCGAAGGGGCGAGTACCCGGGAGGACACAGGCTCTGCACGGAGATTATAAAATCTTGCAAATGTGTTATGAAATGTGCAGCTCTACAGATGTCTGTTAGCGAGGCGTCATGCATCAGCGCCCAGGAGGAGGCTACACTCCTAGTTGAGTGAGCTCTCACCCCTAGGGGACATTGCAGGTCTTGAGCCTGATAAGCCAGGACAATAGCATCCACTATCCAGTGGGATAATCTCTGCTTGGAGACAGCCTTTCCCTTCTGCTGGCCTCCGTAAAAAACAAAGAGCTGGTCTGAGGTCGTAAGGCACTGAGTTCTGTCCACTTAAGTGCGGAGCGCACGTACTGGACAGAGCAGTGCCAGGGCTGGGTCTGTCTCCTCCAGGGGCAGCGCTTGCAAGTTCACCACCTGATATCTAAAAGGAGTGGTGGGAACTTTGGGCACGTACCCAGGCCGGGGTCTCAAGATAACGTGAGAGTTGGCCGGCCTGAATTCCAGGCATGCTTCATCAACCGAAAATGCCTGCAGGTCCCCGACCCTCTTCACTTTAGCCAAAGCCATCAGGAGCGCAGTTTTCAATGATAGAAACTTTTCTACTGAGAGCAAGGGTTCGAAGGGAGCCTTCTGCACTGCCGATAGAACCACTGCGAGATCCCAAGAGGGAACTTGCTGAGGGCGAGGCGTAGGCTTGGGTATCGAGAATCGAGTATCGATTGGAACCGGGACTAGCTTTGCGATTTTCCCGGAATCGTTCAAAAGTTTACATTTCGATTCCTAGTTTTGATTCCTAGTCCGCCGACCAGAAGAAGAAGAAACCGCTGAACATCAACTAAGAAGCGTACAACAGAAGTCTTGGCATAATCGAGCGAGTTTAAGTGTGGTTTCAATTTCTTAAACAGAACGAAATCTTGGCAAAATGCAACATTTGCATTAAGATTGTTTCGTGCATAGGAGGGTGCACGTCGAACATGATAATGTACCTCCGAGTTCATGCAGTAGAAATAAATATGTGCCCCATCTTCCGTCCTCCGCTGCCTCTTTTTTCTCCTATTTATGCGTTCAAGCTTCTTCTACACCACAGCAGGAGATAATAAAGTTATCTGTCCAGAACGCTCACGCATCCTGCCTGAGAAGGCAGATATGATAATTTTCCTAAACAAGAACTGTTTCTGATTTTATACTGTACCTGCTGCTAATCTATACTGGGTTTTACAATTTGTTTATTATCGTAAGACCCTATGATTTCCGCGATGCAGAAAATTCGGACGGAATCGCGGAATCCAGTCATAAAAATGGAATTTACAGTTTAACGCGGAATGTCAGATAATTTGCCAAATTTTGAATGAATTAATAAAGTTGGTCATTGCACTTACATCAAATAGCGATATGGACTAGTATCTGTAAATATTAAGCCGGAACAGTCTATTTAACATGAATCCTGCATGTTCTGCATGTCTGTGTTAATGAATGGCGCAGAAGCGCATCGTCATTCATCACACACACGGAAGCGCGCGTGACGCTCGTGGTGATTTCAGTCTGTCGTCTCTCTAAATAAGTAAAAAAAAAAAAAAAGTTAAAAGAAAAAAGTAAAAAGTTCATAGAATTAAAATTGATGAAAAAGGTCAGACTATTTCCTTCAGAAAGACCGTTGGTTAGCTAGATCATTTAAAATATCCTAAACTGTTTTTGACCCTGCCTCTTAAAAGAATCTGAATCGAGAATCGTTAGGAACTGGAATCGAAACAAGGAATCGAAATCAGAATCGGAATCGTTCAAATTCAAACGATACCCAACCCTAGCGAGGCGGATTGAGCCTCCTGGCCCCTCTCAGGAACCTGATGATCAGATCATGCTTCCCAAGAGACTTACCATCAACAGGGTCATGGTGAGCTGAGATGGCGGCCATATAGACCTTCAGGGTGGAAGGAGACAGGCTTCGTTCCAACCCTTCCTGAAGAAAGGAAAGCACTGACCCGATCGGGCATCTCCAGGGGTCCTAACGATGTGAAAAACACCAAGTGATGAATAGGCTCCACTTAAAAGCATAGGTGTGTCTGGTGGACAAGGCTCTAGCTGAAGTGATGGTGGCAAGGTACCTAAACCTTCTGTGACCCGTCCAGAACTGTCTCTGAGTAAGAAGGTCTTTCCTCAGAGGAATTGGCCAGGGAGGGGCTGTCGCGAGGAGAACAAGTTCGGGGAACCATGGTCCGCCTGGGCCAAAAAGGCGCAACCATGAGGACCTGCTCCTCATCCTACCTGTTCTTGCACAACGTCTGTGCAAGAAGGCTCACTGGGGGAAATGCATACTTGCGCAGGCCCAGCGGCCAGTCAGGGAGTAGAACAACTGGCAAAAGGAATTTTCTGGAGAGGCAAACAGGTCTACCTGAGTGTCTCCGAAGTGTTCCCAAATCAGCTGAACCGACTGGGGGTGGAGTCTACATTCCCCGGGACGAGACTGCTGCCGTGAGAGCTTGTCGGCTGCACTTTTGGAAACCCAGACGAACCGCTGAATCGTGCCGTCACAGCAACACCAATTAACTCTCTTGTAAACACTCCGGTGAAAGCAGCAAGCGATGTGCTCGGCTCTGAAGTGAAAGCTTGAATGCGAGTTGCTCATGCTCACGCTGTTCCTTATATACCCACACAGCGGGGCGGAGCTCGCGATGCAAATTCCGCAGACCAAAGTACTCTGTATACCATTGGCTCGTTTTGTTACCACTCTAAGGTGATTGGGCTCTCAGGCGAGATCCCTTTCATCAGTCTCTTTCTGACGTAATGTACACAGTGATCGACTGAAAGGGAACTTGAGTATTCTTGCAGTATAAAACTACTTAACTAGTAGTTTACTGGGACTATACTTCAAAGTGTACAAAGTATTTAATTAGTAAATTATCAGTAAACCTATCAGTAAACCTTGCTACATAAAGTATACTTAAAAATATACTTGAACTTTTTATGTATACTTAGTATAAACATAAAGGATACTACTTTTTGGTAAGGGATATATATCTAATAATCTTAACCAGCATTTAAGTAAAAATAAATTGTCTAAAAAAATGTTGATTCTGATTCTGTCTTTGTATTATATGTTGCAATATATGTTTCACAATGTAAAACTGAATGATTTCCAACTAAATGATTTACCCCATATCTGGATCAGGCTTCTGTGTCTGCAGTTAGGTCGAACAGCTCAAGGTTGCACCTTTTGAAATACTATAATCAAATCAGCAAATTTGATTACAAATCAGAAATGTTCTAAAGTACAAAAATGATTATTAACTGATGGGTGCCAATAAAATGTGAGGGATTTGTTATGGTGGGTTGACAAAGACTGTTATTGTACAAACATGGATTACGTTTTTTCCACAACTAAAATTTCTTATGGACAGAGAGTGAATGTGTCTATCTACTTCACAATAAACATTTGATATGGCATAGAACAACCTTAAAGAACAATCTATATTTCCTAAATTTCAAGGCTACTGCTTAGTCCTATTTGAAGTTATCTTAACAGGAGTAGAAGGGCAGTTTTTCAAACATGTTTCTTAAATTATTTGTATTCTGAAGCACAGTATAAAAACACTTTATTGAGATATAACACAGCTGACACAGAACAGCATATGACATTTACATTCAGTAGACACTCTCCAAAATGACCAAAATGTTTTCTTGTAGCATTGCAAAATTATTGTTGAACCACTGATGTCACATGGATTATTTTACAGATTCTTGCTACATTTCTGTGTGTCGATCGTGGTAATATCCTTTCTGTCTATGGGAGGGTCAGAGAGTTCTCAGAATTCATAAAAAATATCTTAAAGGGGTCATATGATGCTGCTAAAAATAACATTATTTGGTTTAATGAAAGGTGTTTATGTGGTTTAAGGTTAAAATATATATTATTTTCCACATACTGTACATTATTGTTTCTCCTCTATGCCTCGCCTTCAGAAAAGCATTTAGATTTTTACAAAGCTCATCGGTCTGAAAATCTAGTTTGCTCTGATTGGCCAGCTATCAAGTGCATTGTGATTGGCCGAATACCTCAAGTGTGTGACGAAAATGTTTCACTCCTTAACATATTGTGATGCCCTGTCCAGCCGAAGCGATGGGACATAAACATAAAACCCATAATAAATGCTATAAAAACATGATTTCTAGTTTGGAAGGACAAACAAAGTAGTTTCGCTTTCTCAACGAAACAGCATCACACACCGTGACCTGGAGTGAGCGGAGGCCGGCTTGAGTGAGCAGAGGTGGGTGGCCTGAGAATGGTGCAGCCATTGGATTCCACGAAGTAGCTTCCATTGGGCTTGCAGCAACCACATGTGACGACCCCAGGCTGGACTCCGCTTCGTCCACGGTAAAAGCAGATCTGGCGTTCCACAGTGGAAAGTCAATGTATTTCCTCAGCAACCAGCACGGACCAGCTCCAGGCATGATCAAAAGGCTAAGCTCACCTTTGCTCAGCATGTTTTGTCGACAGAGGAGAACTGGAGCAAAGTTCACTTTAGTGTTGAGAGCAAGTTTAATTTATTTGGGTATGATGGGAAATATTTTGTTTGGTGTCAGATTGAGGAAAGACTGAACCCCTCTTGAGTGCCCACTTATAGCTATATGACAGAGTGAAAGCAAATGTAAATCTCCCAACCAGTCTGCAATTTTCATGCAAATATAATGATGAAATAATGAAATGGCCAAGCCAGAGTCCTCATCTAAACCTGATTGAAAATCACTGGAATATCCTTGGTGACGAAGTGGTCTCTACACTATTAATTTCTCACAGCTGCAACCCTCTAAAATGTTAGTTGTAATCTTCTTTCATGCTACAGTGTTTACTGTTCTCTTATTTTGATCACTGTGTTTTCCACAAAATAAAGGTTTTTGTTGAAATGCCTTGGATATTTTTTTTTTCAAACATGTTAGTATAACAGTGGTATACCCACAGGTAATATCCCTTCAAATTTGAGCAATGAAGAGAAACAATATTTCAGGAAAAAAAATTTTTTTATAGATTGTTCTTTAATTTTGATCTCCACTGTACAGTCCACACTAAAGGCATAGTAACTGCTAACTGCTTTATTAAGTTGCATCATTTGTTCTTATGGCAGAATGCAGCTAGTAGGTTGCAGTAATGCATGGTCACACAGAATGATGTTTACCTGTGATTGAACATCTTTTGCCTCACGTAACAGTAAAAATATGTTTCCACTTAAATGCAACACTACTTAATCATTAATAACATAATAGGCATTTATAATATATAACTTTCGCAAACTGTATATTAATTGAATAAGGATTAATAAATAAATAATGGGAAAAAACCATAAATAATATTTATTTATTATGATTGATTTGCACATCAACGGTCAGATGCACACAGAGGTGTGCTTTTTAGGTTAGGATTGTGTTGAAGAGTTGCTGATAAAGTATTTTGTTCACATTTTTGTCTCCTAAAATGTAAACATGATTCTCAACATTATCATATATGACTAAAGAATTAAAGTCTCTTGGTAAAACAAAAGTTTGATGAATTAATTCAATATGCTTTTTTATTCCAATCGTTACTCGTTTTCAGAGGCTTCCATAATTATTAAGTTTAATGCAAAAATATTTTGTAGTGCCTAATTTGTAACTTTTTTCAAGCCCCTGTATCACCTGTTCTTTCTTAATTAATTTCTTATTTAATTTCTATTTACTTCTATATTATTTTTTAATTGTTGTTCTTTTGCAGATTTTGTACCCATTTAATTATTTCTCTCTCACCCCCCCCCCCCCCTTTTTTTCTCTATAAACATTCTTCTCCGACCTTCTACAAAGGGGCCATTCTTCATATATATTAGGAAACGCATAATAAAGATACACACATCCTCAACACAGTTGTCACACGAACACTTCCCATAACTACTGTACATGTACTTCCTATTTTATGTTTTACATGTTTTGTATTGATAGTATAGTCTAAGTATGTTTTGGCTCATGTACTGCTTTAAAAAAAAATAGACTAACTTCTTGTAACCCACAGCTGGCGCAATGGCCCCGGAACCCCATGTACTCAGTGCCCCTTTAGTGACACTCTGCTCAATCTAACTATGGAGCTCATTTGTCTATACCTATCCCATCTACACACGGCCACTTTAGAAAACCTTCCTAGTAAACTCAAAGCTTTCAATATTAAAAAAAAGAAAAAAAATATTAGATTTTACATTTCTGTGTGTGTGTGTGTGTGTGTGTGTGTGTGTGTGTGTGTGTGTGTGTGTGTGTGTGTGTGTGTGTGTGTGTGTGTAGAATGTGTCTGTTCCAGAAAAGACTTACAAGCAAAGCTCAAGCAAGACACAGATTTGTAAGGCAAAATCAACAATGGTAACTCTTCTATGACGGAAGACACGTGTGTAACAAAGCGTCAACTCAAATAATCGAGCACAACTTCTTATTTATTTTCGTGACCCCGCCCCGACCGAGGCGCGCAATACGATTGGTCCGTTGATACAGCGTGAGCGGGTGCAATCTGTGAGGTCAAAGGAGACGTCACCCCCCTCGCATCACACCACCGTAACGCTGCTGTCAAAGAGGCTGGGACTCCAGAGGCTTTAGCCATCACCGGAGCGGAGATGGACTTCAATTAGGAGGCAATTCACTCGATATTAAAACGTCGGTTTAAAACGCCTCAGAATTGCTTGCAGACTCTTTTCGCACGGTGAGTACTTAAGCTAATTACCGGCACCGAGTGACTGCTAACTGTAACGCTCCACGTGATACTGTAACGTTAAATACTGTACAGATTTCTTAGACATCACCATCAACAGCAATTTTGTCCGCGGAGACTTCGTGTGTCCGGTGACAGGAGGGTTTGTGGCGGTATGATGAGTTAGCATGTGTGCTCGGTTGAACCGATTCCACTGTTTCTCGGTCGAGGTGGCGACAAACAGTTTGCAAGTTTGAAAGATGAAAAAAATGATGACTATTATACTGATTGTAGGGAGCCGGACGGTTATGAACCGATAGCAAAAATGAGATCTAAGTGTAAGTGTTAGATTATTGAAAAGGAGTTTCTCAAATGTGGTTGAGGGTCTGCGATGGTAAGACTCGTTGATCTGGTTCATCAGGCTGGATGAGGTGTGGTTGTCATTTTACAAGTGTCAGTTCTGCAGGTGAGTTGCTAAATCGAGGTACAGTAATCAGACAGGTTCACATGGAGTCAAACGTACGATATGGGTAAGATACAATAGCGCTAATGTTACAAAGTTTGTGATACATTGATGGGAACCGATGATAGTACCATGGAGTTTCAGTAATGTGCCATGCTACTCCATAACGATATTTACTATCTTGCTATTTTAAAGACTATATATTTCATGTCCAGAAACATAATACTGCTGTGATACCATGCCTACTTGCAAATATATACCAACAATACTATAATATTAAAATACATTTTAGCAGCATATCATGTAAATATCATGGTAAAACAATTAAAATAATTTATTTACATGAAATAAATCAAAATAAAAACATATTAGATGAAACACTTAGAAATCAGAACGTTACATTGGGAACTAACTGAAATAATTTGAAGTTAAACTACTAAAATTATTAAAACAACAAAAAATTATATTAATAAGTTGGATATAAAGATTAGTAACACTTTAAGGTTACATTTGTGAGCATTGGTTAAGATGGACTAACAATGAAAAATACGAAAACATTTACACGAACAAGGTAACATGAACAAGCAGTGAACAGCTGTATTCAAAATCTTAATATATAATATAATTATATAAAAATAATACTAAATACTGGTCAAAGTACTTTGGTATTATTTCTATCACATTGTCTTGTTACTGTACTTGTCATTTTTGTTTTCCAATAAGGCATGATTTGATGGTGAATGTTTGCTTTACACACTGTTCATAAATGTGAAAAAGCAAGTTCCAACATTAATTTCTAGAATGTACCCTGTTGAATCGAGAAAATGCATGAACTTTGTCTATGATATCTGGTATTCAATAAATCACAGTGACACCTCACTAACATTAATGTGGTATGCATGGTATTGTAAATGAATATGCCAAGCAAGTGCCATGGTGATATTAGTACTTTTAGAAAAATCTCTCATAGTGAGTTTGATTTGATTAAAGTTGACATGAAATGGATATTATCTATCTATCTATCTATCTATCTATCTATCTATCTATCTATCTATCTTAAACTTTCTTTCAGTCAACTGCAAGTTCACATTTAGATCTGCCTTCATTCAATCAAAATACAAAATACAAACAAAACCAAGTCCCCACACTGCCTTTTTTTTTCTTCTTGATAATCTTGTTCGCTCAGATGTGTCACGATACAGAAGAAAAGATCTGCAGCTACTGTTACATTGCGACTTCAAGTAAAATGAAAGATTCAAGTTTGCATCACATTATCCTTGTTTTTATGTAATCTGTTCTTTGGAAAAAAGGAATTTAAGTACAATAATTTTTTTAAGACATCTTTTTGTCGTAGTAACCTTTGACTTGATGACCTGATGAACTAATGGTTTCTCTCTCATTGTACAGTTCTTGCAGCCTGCCAGCGTGGCCTAAGTATGGCAGAGCAGGACTCCACCTGGAAGAAGCTTCCAGCAGTGGCTGCGCTGCACTCCCACTTCATCGTGGGTTCTGTGTCCGAGGAAAACTCTGAGGATGAAACCGCAGGGAAGCTGGACCTGCAGATAGAGGAGAATCCGCGCTCCCTTTCCCCCTCTTCGAATAGTTCAGACAGCACTTACGAGATGGGCTTCGACAGCCTGGACGGACCCTTGCACAATTTGAGGTCAGAGATGCTTGTGCACTTGTGCACTCATTTGCAGTTATTGTGACATGATTGTCCACTTTCACCATGTCTGTGTCACATTTGTTCTGCCTGGTGCTCGAGATCAGAGACGTGGCCTTTGAAAAAGATTAGTTTCAAGATAAGACTAGTGCTTGTTTTCTAAATAAATGATTACATTTCTTAGCCCATGTGTGAATGAGGGAGGTATGCAGCAGGCAGCGTTGTGCAAAGTGGTGACTTGAGGATACTGGGTTCTTCAAGGTTCATCTGGGTTCATCACTATGCTGTGTGAAAATGTGCACAAGCGCCTCTCTGTGTGTTTGAGTAACTTAGGTTGCACTGCCAGTCTTTGGCATTGTTTTCCATCTCTATGCCCACTGGGGTCTCACACAGACATGCCATAATTGGTTGTCAAAGTAGTGTTGCTTTAAGAAAAGATTGAAGTTTGGCAGGAGGCTATTAAATTTTTTCATTTTCTGTTTTCTTGATAATTTAGTTTAAGTAATTTTGTTGTGTATTTTTGTCATTCTTATTAGTTTTTTAAAATATCTAAATGTTTAGTATGTTTTATAGGGATGTGCATCTCATAACTGAGGATGCGATCCACATCTCGATGCATAGCCAACAATACAATACGATACAATAAAGATAGATATGAAACAGCTACTGATGTGATACGATACAATTCACGATTCATATAATGCCCATTTTCCACAAGTTGATATGATTCTTTAGGGTCTTAATGAAAAGTCTGTAACAGTTTTTTTTAACATTTTTCAGTGGTAGTGTAAAAAACTTTTTTCAAAATGCGCTGATTTGTGGAATTCTCCTTTAATGCTAATAAGCTCTGCTGACTCCACCCCTCTCTTCCATCTGCTCTCTGAGAGACTGTTTACTTTAGCCACATTCATAGTGAAACTTGCTAATTAGCACATTATTAGGAGAGGCAATTTGCAATGATTCATTTAAAAACATTATATTCACTGCTTCTGTGAATGATTTGTGCGAACATAAATTCATTTAAGTAGATCAAGGGCACATTTCTTGTAGATCCAAACGTAAGTTAATCCTCTGCGATTTCAGTCGCTCAGATGTCGGTAGTAAATGACTACTGCTATGTTCATTATTACATCCAACAACAAAACACCTCAATCACTAAGGAGTCACCGTGGTTTCGACCGTGTGACGTCACATGGTCAGATGGCTTGATTTGAGAAGGGGGAAACCATTTAACGAGATTACAAAAAAAATTCTTGGTGGATTTTTATCATTATAGGGTGGTTGTGTACACACACTGCCAACACACATTTCAGTCCAAACAACTTGTTAAAGTGCATGTACCATTATATGACCCAAAATGAAAATTATGTCATTAATGACGCACCCTCATGTCGTTCCAAACCCATAAGACCTTCGTTCATCTTCGGAACACAAATTAAGATTTTTGATGAAATCGGACAGCTATCTGACCCTCCATAGACAGGAATGCAAGTGAAATGTTCCCAGGTCCAGAAAAGTAGTAAATACATTGGTAAAACAGTCTGTGTCATCAGTGGCTCAACTTCAGTTTTGCAATGCTACATGAATACTATTTTTTTTTTTTTTTTTTTTTTTGCACAAAGAAACCAAAAATAACATAATTTACTCTAGAGCTGTAATCGGACCTTAAAAGTTAGACCCGACAGGACCCGAGCCCGACAGGTTTCGGCTCGAGCCTGACAAGTACATTTTGATTGACAGCTTTTTAAAAGCCCGAACCCTTTTACAGCCCGACATTATTCAAATGTGCGCACACACACAGCTTTTTTTCCTTGTGTCAAGAATGAGTCATTTATCCATGTTTTAACATAATTTCTTCATAACTATTGCTAGACCACTTGGAAGTTGGAATAAAGAAATAAAATAAGTCCTCTGTAGCCTAACATCACAACATCTCACTCTAAATAGACATAGGCTCATTTAGCCTATAAGTAGACCAACGCACCAATAAAAACAAGTTTTTTTTTAAACAAATTAAATTAAGATAAATTTTAAATTAAGATGGGTATTTGGGAATAACGAAATTAAGATAAAGGCTCTGCCGGATTTGCTTCACCAGCAGCTGACATTTAATAAAAGAATAATGCCAACATTAGCGTAAATACTCTGTCCACATTACGCATTTAAGACTCAATGAATATTTAGTTATCATTTGAAAAACCTTTACTCACAGAGATTAGGCTAAGCCTACATGTTTTTGTGGAGGAAAATGGTTTAAACCACTGTAGATGTCTTCAGCGCGTTCCTGCGTTCACTGATGGTGCGTCATTATTCACTCATTATTCTCATTATAAAAATGGCTCAGACTTTGCTTAAGTTGCTGGTGCAACCAAAACGTAATCCCCAGAGGCAAGCCTCCATTACACCTACTAAGCATCCATTTTCGCATCTTTCTCGCGCTAATCGAAACACATCACATGAACGCTCGTTTACCTCACAAACCAGAGCTTTTTAAGACTATATAAATTAAGCCCGAACCCGTCGGCCCGTTCGGGGAAAGATCTTCAGCTCTAATTTACTCTTCTACCCAGAGTTAGCTGCCATTTTGGAGAGTGCCCAAGAACGTATTGGACATAATCAGTGTTGTTTACATTCGGGGGAAAGCATGTGCATGAACATAATCTGCTTAATAAGCGTTGTTTAGGGGAAAGCGTGTGTATGCATTGCAGAGGTCGACGATATGGGTTTTTCTCTGTTTGAGCAAATGATTGCCGGTTACAAGATATTCATAGTAGTAATAGTCCAAATTAGAGTAATAATACATGGCTCAAAACTTTCTCAAAACAATTATGAAGGCATGTATTTTTTATGTTTACTGACAGACACTAGTGTTTACCACAAATTGCTAATTAATTCTCTGCCAGCAGGAGGCGCTGTTGGAGCGGAGATATAGCGCTTTCCCTGGTAACGGCTGTAATCAATTAAGCGCAGCTCACAAACGCTACTTTATCAGGCATTACAGGAAATACGAAATGAAAATGACATCAAAGCTTTTCTGAAGACAGTCGGCTCCTTTTATAGATACATTCATATAAAAACACCTGCGCTGCGTTTTAATTTTGGAATGTGAAGTGCCAATTTTATTCAATGAAGTATATGCCTTTTTGGAAATCTATTTGTGGCGGTCAGTTTTGATATAGTGACAAGCCATCACAAATAACTCCATGTACTGGAAACCAACTTGGTACAGTATAAGTCAAATAGCAATAGTGATAACAAAAATAAAAGATTTCACACATTACTAGACCTGTGTCGGTATTCGTTAATGCGATATATCACGGTAATGAATGTGCACAATATTGTTATCGTGGGCACTTCTAAATACCATGAAGAATTATACATTTAAAAATTATTCAGAATTTGGGATGCATTTTAAGAATACTTTTCCTATCAACTGGTCAAAATGCACAACTGTGCTGTATGCTGCTTGAAAGAAAGTGTGCACTCTGATGTAAACAAGCACACGAGAAGCACATGATGGAAGACATGCGCTGAATGAAAGCACATTCACTCTCTGACAGCAGATGGTGCAAAACTGCAGAAAATGCAGCCCTTACCCTGGAAACCTCATAAATTAAGCAGCTGCATTACTTTCTAAAAAAAAATAAATAGCCATTCAGATTTGTGGATTTGCTATGGGGTTCATAACAGCACCAAATGCTTAAATATTTAGACTTAAAAATGTAATTAAATTTCAAATGTTTTTTTTTTTTTTTTTACATTTTAATCTTCACTAAAGATAGATATTGTTTGAAAGTGTTTTGATGGTTTTATTGTTTATTCAAACTTTACATTATGGCTTCATTAGTTAACATTAGTTAATTCATTGGTTAATAACATAAACTGCCAATGAAAAATTCTTCTGAACATTAAAAGTTAAGAGAAAAGTTATTAAACCTGTTATACTGTATTATGACCGCTTTTTTTAAACTAAATTTCAATATCGTGATAATACCGTATACCATGATAAAAGCATTAGCAATTAATCACATAAAAATTTGATACTGGCAGCCTGCTGCTCATAACTGCTTAAGAGTGTGCTGGCCATGAGCGATGACAGCGTGGAGGATATTGTTATATTCGATATTGGATATTACCCGATAAGTTAACATGCACGTTATAATCAGCTCAGAAATGTTGTCTGAATTGAGTGGGTTTCTGCTATCACATGCAAATGACTTGTTGTACTTATGATAACTTTCTAGCATAAATTATATTAGGGTAAAACGTAATTCCGCTCAAAACGGGCTGTTTTGCACAGCCATTAGCTTAAGCTGTGTGTGAACAAGCTGCTGCTTCAGAATTTAAGCTGCTCCGTCTCTCATGCAGCCTCAGAGCAGGGTTACCAGGTTTTCACATCAAAACCCCCCCAATTGCTACTCAAAACTAGCCCAGTCGCATTTCAAGAGTGATCCAACGGTCCCCTGTGGAGGGTCAGATAGCTCTCCGATTTTATCAAAAATATCTTAATTTGTGTTCCAAAGATTAACGAAAGTCTTACGGGTTTGGAATGACATGAGGGTAAGTAATGAATGACACAATTTTCATTTCTTTGTGAACTAACCCTTTAAGTGTCTTCTGACTTCTAACACCTGTTTCATAAAACAAGTTTACCAAATAAGCCAGGCTTATGTCAGTTAGTCTGACTCATTGTCACATGATTTAGTTCCTTAAAGCAAATTTAACATGTATCAACCTCAGTCATTGTTACAACTTGTGCTGGGAAATTAACCTGGTCTGGAGCAGGCTAACTGTCAGGCTAAGCTGAGCTCCTCTATAGTGTTAATTTCGTCAGACAAGACGAGATATGTTTGTCAACGACCTTTTTTTTTCATGACTTAGACGAGATGATGATAAGACTGCAGCACTGTCCAAAAACGCTGACTAAGACTAAATTAACATGCATTATTGTTGACGAAAAAAGACGAGATGAAAATGTTTTGTATAAAATAAAAAATTTAATAAAATCTCACTTCATTTTCGTCTACAATAGTCTCTGCTTTTTCATCAGCTGTTACGCCTTTAGAATATTCAGAATGAGATCGCGGCTTCGCGCTGTTGCTCAAGTTACAGATAATAATTAACTTTTTATGCCAATGCACAGAGCGATTTGGTAAATCTTTCCATCCCTAATGTTTTAGTTTTAGTCTATTTAGTTATTTTAGTGCTTTAACTTGCAGTAAATTAAAATATATATTTTTATTTATTTATTTATAATTTAAGAAATATTTTTTAAGGTTTTAGTTAATAACAACCTGATTTTATACAATAATATATTCTCAAAGTAAACAATCAAATTTGTGTGTGTGTGTAAAATCATATTTTACAAAAAAAAGCTTAATTTCAAAAAAGGAAAATATTAATGATGGGTGTTAAAACATAAAATCAACATCAAATACAAAATTATGTAAATATTTTCTTATCTTAGGATATGATATATCACGCTCTGCTAAAATGTTATTATTATTTATTTATTTATTATCTCCGATAGAGCTGTAAAAGAACGGATAATGAAATATTGAATTTTGCATCTTGATGAAAGATTAAAAAAAAAAATACTACTGAGACATTTTAATTTAAATTGAAAATATTTGCCCTTGCTGCACTCTGTCAATTTTCTGTAAAATAAATACATTAATTAATTAATTAATTAAATTAAATAATTATTACAAAGATATCATGGATATTTTAAATTGTTAGGCCTAAACATGTCAGTTTCTGTTTCTCATGTTTTGTCATTATTGCACAAAAATATAACTGTCTATGGTAAATAAAAGTGTCCGTTGAGGATAGGGAACATGTGGCCACCCTTTATAATCAGCAGACCACATGCAGGCAACACAGATTGCCCATTACAGGCAAATCTGCTATTTAATGGCTACATTGTAAATATATATTTACTGAAACTCAGCTTCTTAGTTTATTTTTTTCTGTTTCTGATTTGATTCCCTGTTGATTTAATTTACATAACACCTCATGCCTAAGTGTTTAAGGAAGGCCTCGTACGAGCTGCTCAGAGAAGCCTTATAGGACAGGGTGGCGGTGCTAAAACAGCCTGAGTGGGCCAATATGCCCCTCCTCCCCATATTGCTCTACTATTGGTCGAGGGGAGGGGCTGTGCTGGGCAAGGGCAGAGGAAGTACAAAACATTATTTTTGGCTAAGGGGAGGGAAGAGGAGGAAAATCGAGGAATCTGGGAGGAGGAGAGCCATTCCAGTCCTTCCACCTTAAAGGAACGCTTTGTGTGTGCCAGCACTTCTGACATGATGCAATACTGAAACTTCAGGTTACACGTGAAGCCTAAGTTAGGGATAGCATACTACTACAGTACTACAACCCGAATTCCGGAAAAGTTGGGACGTTTTTTAAATTTTAATAAAATGAAAACTAAAAGACCTTCAAATCACATGAGCCAATATTTTATTCACAATAGAACATAGATAACATAGCAAATGTTTAAACTGAGAAAGTTTACAATTTTATGCACAAAATGAGCTCATTTCAATTTTGATTTCTGCTACAGGTCTCAAAATAGTTGGGACGGGGCATGTTTACCATGGTGTAGCATCTCCTTTTCTTTTCAAAACAGTTTGAAGACGTCTGGGCATTGAGGCTATGAGTTGCTGGAGTTTTGCTGTTGTAATTTGGTCACATTCTTGCCTTATATAGATTTCCAGCTGCTGAAGAGTTCGTGGTCGTCTTTGACGTATTTTTCGTTTAATGATGCGCCAAATATTCTCTATAGGTGAAAGATCTGGACTGCAGGCAGGCCAGGTTAGCACCCGGACTCTTCTACGACGAAGCCATGCTGTTGTTATAGCTGCAGTATGTGGTTTTGCATTGTCCTGCTGAAATAAACAAGGCCTTCCCTGAAATAGACGTTGTTTGGAGGGAAGCATATGTTGCTCTAAAACCTTTATATACCTTTCAGCATTCACAGAGCCTTCCAAAACATGCAAGCTGCCCATACCGTATGCACTTATGCACCCCCATACCATCAGAGATGCTGGCTTTTGAACTGAACGCTGATAACATGCTGGAAGGTCTCCCTCCTCTTTAGCCCGGAGGACACGGCGTCCGTGATTTCCAACAAGAATGTCAAATTTGGACTCGTCTGACCATAAAACACTATTCCACTTTGAAATAGTCCATTTTAAATGAGCCTTGGCCCACAGGACACGACGGCGCTTCTGGACCATGTTCACCTATGGCTTCCTTTTTGCATGATAGAGCTTTAGTTGGCATCTGTTGATGGCACGGCGGATTGTGTTTACCGACAGTGGTTTCTGAAAGTATTGCTGGGCCCATTTAGTAATGTCATTGACACAATCATGCCGATGAGTGATGCAGTGTCGTCTGAGAGCCCGAAGACCACGGGCATCCAATAAAGGTCTCCGGCCTTGTCCCTTACGCACAGAGATTTCTCCAGTTTCTCTGAATCTTTTGATGATGTTATGCACTGTAGATGATGAGATTTGCAAAGCCTTTGCAATTTGACATTGAGGAACATTGTTTTTAAAGTTTTCCACAATTTTTTTACGCAGTCTTTCACAGATTGGAGAGCCTCTGCCTATCTTTACTTCTGAGAGACTCTGCTTCTCTAAGACAAAGCTTTTATAGCTAATCATGTTACAGACCTGATATCAATTAACTTAATTAATCACTAGATGTTCTCCCAGCTGAATCTTTTCAAAACTGCTTGCTTTTTTAGCCATTTGTTGCCCCCGTGCCAACTTTTTTGAGACCTGTAGCAGGCATTAAATTTTAAATGAGCTAATTAAGTGGATCAAAGTGTAAAATTTCTCAGTTTAAACATTTGCTACGTTATCTATGTTCTATTGTGAATAAAATATTGGCTCATGTGATTTGAAATTCCTTTAGTTTTCATTTTATTAAAATTTACAAAACGTCCCAACTTTTCCGGAATTCGGGTTGTAATTCTATTTATGCAGTATACAAAGTATGCATTTTCTCTGTCTTGAATAACTAAATGACCCACATGTGCCAGCCCAGCAATATTGTGTGATATTATGTATCCCACAATGCAATGCACTTGACCTCAAATTTTTAATATGCACGTACTGTGCTACTGTTTGATATGCAGCATGTAGTATACTACTGATTGATTACGGTTTTCTGCAGCATACAGTATATACTGTGTAGCATGCAGTGTGCTAGTATTGCATTGAGAATTTTTATTTAATTTTTTCTTCTGTACCTTTAAAGACATCCATCTGTTTGACCATCTTTTACTTTTTCACCCCCTGTGAAGGGGGTGAATTTACAGGGTTGATTTGCAAGCTTTGGAAAGTCATGAAAGTTATTAAATACCTGGGACAAATTTCTGAAGTCATGGAGAAAATTGTATACAGTATATAGACTTTTGTATTTTTTATTGCATTGCAAAAACCTAATCAAACAACCAAAAAACGTATGTACTTAATTGATTAAAAAAAAGTGTATTGGTCATCATATTAATGTTTTTGGAGTTTTGCCATTTTTCTAGCAAATTATCATTTTTGTCCCACACATGACATGCAGAGGAACAAATAGACAGATATTCCCATGAATTCATTTGTTCCCTATTTTTTTTTTTATTATTTATGCTGATTTGTTGTCTAATTTTTCTCAAAATTGAAAATTGTTTTAATCCATAACGATCAGCCATGCTGTCAGTTTTTAGCATGTTTATTGCTATAGTGTTCATCTGTTTGTATTCAGTGTTTCTCAGGCTGCATAGTGAATGATGATGGTATTGTGTGCGTTTCTCAAGGCCTAGCATGTCAGGACTTCACCTTGTGAAGCAGGGCAGGGACCGCAGACGCGTCGACTTGCAGAGGGACTTTACAGTTGCTTCCCCCGCTGAATTCGTCACACGATTTGGTGGCAACAAAGTCATTGAGAAGGTAAGATCCTTGACTGCAATTTGCTATTCTGTTATATGCTTGGTGCAGTTTTATATTTGTGTCATTGAGCTTCTTTTTTTTTTTTTTACAATTTTAATTAGATGTTTTTAAATTTAAACTTACAATTTTGTTGTTTTTGTATTTTTTTTATTCTTCATATTTTAAATAGGTCTATACAGTTTTAACTTTTATTTCAGTCTTAGTTGTTTTATTAATGTTAAATGTTTCCTTGGCAACTAGTTAACTAACTAAATAAATAAATATATATATATATTATTTTTTATTAATATTTATTTCAGTTAACTTTATGTAACTATGTTTTTATGGTTTTGTTAACTATAAACAACCCTGGTTTTGTGACCGCTGTGAAATATTATATTTTGTTGTGACAGGTTCTCATTGCTAACAATGGCATCGCTGCAGTTAAGTGCATGCGCTCCATCCGTCGCTGGGCTTATGAAATGTTTCGGAATGAACGGGCCATACGTTTTGTAGTCATGGTTACCCCGGAGGACCTCAAAGCCAATGCAGGTGTGTTTAAAATGCTGAGATTAACTGTTACGTCATAAGACTTAAAAAATAGCTTGAGAAAATCTTCCCCCACTGCTGGTTGTATCATGGTGTAATCCGGGAAAAGCAATGCTGGACTGTGGACTGGCAAATGTGTTTAGCAAGGAATGTCTTGGTCCTTCTCTTCATTGTTTAAACTGTCAGTAGGCTTTGTCGTGCAGACCTGGCCTAATTTGCATAGAAATGTTTCAGTGAGGTGAAAGTTATTTATGGCTATTAGGCAGACCTGTAATCTCAAATGTACTCGATGAAATACTTATGTAAACGTGTATAACGTCTGTCTGCAGAGTATATCAAGATGGCAGATCACTATGTACCTGTCCCAGGAGGGACAAACAACAACAACTATGCTAATGTTGAACTCATTTTGGACATAGCTAAACGAATTCCCGTTCAGGTAAATGCACGTGAGCTTTGATGACTGGTGTTCAGATCAAATAAAATGATTTTGGTAACACTTAAACAACTTAAATCAGGCTGCACAATTAATCTGTGAAATTTAAGACCTTAATGAAATAACTTGCGAAATAAAAATATTATAGTTAATAAGTATTATTATGTTTTTGTTTTAAGCACAGTTGTAGTATTATAACAATAATGTGAGTTAAAAAAAATAATATAAAAACAGAAAGGAATGTTCATATGAATATATTATTTTTGCATGGATGTTTCCGCAGCAGCATAATACAATGTTTTTTTTTTCTTATGATAAATCCTTATCATATCCCATTTATATGCAATATATTGTAAAATATGACAAAATATAATAGGAAAACAATAAAAAAAAGAGATTTTCTTTTAACTAAAATTTCAGGGAATATAACTAAAGAAAATAAAATGTACGTCAAAAGGGTTCAGCTGGCAGAAAAAAATCCTAGGGAATCCTATTTTTTTTTTTTTTTTTTTTTTAACCAGTCTTTTTACTTCCACTTTTTTTCCCTCTTCTCTGTCTTGTTATCTAATCTAGTTGTCTAATGAAACTGGCATTGTTTATTATGAATATCGCTGGCTCTTTGACTTTAAGTCATGTTGGATAAAGCCGTCTTAAGTGTAGTGTACCTGTCTTTAGGCTGTATGGGCCGGTTGGGGTCATGCGTCTGAGAACCCCAAACTCCCTGAATTGCTGCACAAGAACGGCATAGCCTTTATGGGTGAGTCTCAGCTATTATAATAAATCTTACAATATTACATTGATTAAATTATTCACAAAGTTTAATGGTACTGCTCTTAATTTAGTGGTTTGTATCTTTCATTAGGTCCACCTAGTCAGGCTATGTGGGCTCTTGGGGATAAGATCGCCTCTTCTGTTGTGGCCCAGACAGCTGGCATCCCCACACTACCCTGGAGTGGAACAGGTTAGTTTAACATCTGACTTGCTGAACTGATATCAGGCTGAGGCTGAGCAGATGATGATAAAACTGTATTTTTGTCTTTAAAAAAGATAAAACTGTATTTATTTTTTTCTAAAGCTTTTTTGTTGTTGCATTGTTCATGATTCTTAAAATCAATTTATATGTATATATGTATAATGTTTGATCTACTGTACCACCATTTCTTGAGAAATGATAGTAAGGTGTATTCTTTTTTTTTTAGTTCTTTTAAGTCATACTTGCATAAAAATGTTTATATATGTGGAATATATATCATCAACCAAAATGTGTAAAACATTTTCGCCCAAAATGTGTAAAACATCTTTGTTGGTGTTTGTAAGTGAGTGTTTTGGTGTTTGTTGAGCTTGATTTAAGATTTTCCATTAAAAAAACTCAGATGAGAGATGTGAGCTTTTGGGTGCATTGACACCTGTACTTCGGTTCGATTGGTCCGGACCAAAAAAAGAACATATTTGATTCTGGTTCGCTTTGTTCACACTGGCATTTTTTAACCTGAAGATACCAAACCTAAAGGCATAGTCATATGTTCAAAATCTGATTGGTCAAGTTGAATGATGCATATTTCATGACAGAACTAACTTAACCCCTCCAAACAATTGATGTGTTCGACTTGAAGCTTCGCTGCGCAGACCGATCAGTGTATGACATCAAAGCACCCATTTACTGATCAGTCTGCTCAGCATGGCTTTAATTCAAAAACACCTAATGCCATCTGCTGGACTGAGTGTGTAAAATTTTTTTGTTTTGTTTATTTTTTTACTACCTGCGAGCTCATAAAAGGGACTTTACCTACCACTTTGCCCTCTGCTCATTTTGTTTTAAATACACCGCTCTTTCATCGTCGTCAAATCATAGGGTCGCATCTTGTCATTACATCCTGTTTCTTGATTCGATTAGTAGTTTTTGGTCGGTGCTGCGCTCATATTTAATTTGAACCACATTACAGTTTGTTTGGAAGCGGACGAAGACCCGTCATTTTATTGGTTTCGGTTCGCTAGTTTGGTGTACACCAGGGTTCGGTTGGCAGCATTCGCAAATGAACTGCACTTGCAACATAGCAATCACACCATAGTTCAATTTAATCGAACCAAACATGACAAGTGTGAACACGCCCTTCATTTGGCAGGTGTACTAAACCCACCACAACCCCTTTCTGTTCAGCATTAATCCATCTTGATTGTGGGTTTGGTGTTTGACAGTAGGTGCGTTTACATGGACACTTTTTTCTTCCATTGGAATGAATTCATTCTGATTGACAAATCCGAACATAGTGTTTACATGAACGGTAAATAAAGTGATCGGGTTGATGTGCGCATTTACATGTCACAAGCTTCTGATCAGATTTAGTTTTTATACAGTACATGCGCACACTGCATGAATATACAGAGTTTCCCGCTGCTGTTTTAAAAAGCACACGTTATATTTATCTATTTCGGGTCCTAATTAGGCGACGACCAGCACATGAACTGTTGTGCTGCTTAACTTAACTTTAGCAAGAAAAAAAATAGTAAAAGTGCCTCTTCCCGCACTCAAAACTAGTCTGTTGAGGAGTCTTAAACGAGGACTTTTGGGACATGGTTGTGTTCCACTTCACATAGGCTGAGTGAAAGGGGAGATTTATAATGACAAGACACTTATTTATGACACTTTATTCACCAGGAAGAACACCTCGTTCCGCACGTCATACGTCATTATGCTATTTCTACGTCACTGCGCATTCGCAGTACTTTCCAGTTTTTTACATGTGACATTTTTATTCTGATTGTGCTACTAGTCTTATTACGATCGGATTAAAAGGGTCCATGTAAACGCAGCTTCTGATGGTGTGTTTGTGCAGGGCTGACTGTAGAGTGGACAGAGAATGACCAGAAGAAAGGAATTATTAATGTCCCTACTGAGCTGTACGAGCAGGGCTGTGTGCATGATGTGGAGGCTGGACTGAAGGTATACTACACACTTACATCAAGCACAATGTGGCGTTCATAATTTAGTCCAGTCAGTGAAGAGAACCATGTTTTGTTTGACAGGCGGCTGAACAAATAGGTTACCCTGTGATGGTGAAGGCGTCTGAAGGCGGAGGAGGAAAAGGTATCCGGAAAGTCACCGGTGCAGAAGACTTCCCCAACCTCTTCAGACAGGTCAGAGTTGTTCTTAACTACCACACTACAATTTCAGTCACCTGTTAACTTTCTAAAACTTACCACAATACTTGTTACTCAGGTTCAAACTGAGGTTCCAGGTTCCCCGATCTTTGTCATGCAATTGGCCAAACATGCTCGCCACCTGGAGGTGCAGATTTTGGCTGATCAGTACGGTAACGCCATCTCCCTGTTCGGCCGCGACTGCTCCGTCCAGCGCAGACACCAGAAAATCATTGAAGAGGCTCCGGCTACTATTGCCACCTCTGATGTGTTTGAGGATATGGAGAAGGTATCACTGATTATTATGATCACTTAGCATCAGATTCAGAAGTCGTCAAATTTTTCCCTAAACTAATGAGTAATGTATATGCCATCATGAAACACCGGGTTACTTAAAAAGAAAAATAAATATGTGGAACTGTGCATCTCTCTGTTCCAGTGCGCAGTGAAGTTGGCAAAGATGGTGGGCTATGTGAGTGCAGGTACAGTGGAATATCTCTACAGTCAAGACGGCAGCTTTTACTTCCTAGAGCTCAACCCTCGTCTTCAAGTGGAACATCCTTGTACTGAGATGGTGGCTGATGTTAACCTGCCTGCGGCCCAACTGCAGGTCTGCATGCGAATTTGTGTTTTAAAGGAATATTGCAGGTTGAATAAACATTTATTTAAAATTAGGGCTGTCAAAATTAACACAAATTAATTTTAACGGCACTAATTTGATTAACGCGTGATTATGCAGCGCACATTCTGTTTGACCCGTGCCCTCGACTGTAGTTGGAGAAAGATGCACGGTTTTACCAACTTAGCGTCTTTAAAAAAAAAAAGTTGTTAAAGGTGTTTTTAAAGTAGTGCCTACTGTAGCAATAAATCTAGTGGCTTTTAATGGACAAACCTTATTTAGTTTTTGAGATTCGCCAGTACTGCAGCGCAAGTGTGAGGTCTGCGTCTGCTCTGTTTAGGGAGCGGCAAAGAGCATCGCTTTGAGGTAAAACCGATAATATGTTGATTCTCTAATTTTACATGCATGTATATCCGAAATCACTACACAGCTATTGTCTTTCTCTTATGTGTATTTGAATTTACAGATGACGGCTCGATTAAAAATTTAGGATATCTATGCAGATTAACATCTTGGAAGGGAGAGCTGGTTATGTCTTAATGGGTTGCGTTTCAGTCACTATTTCATATTCATTCGTTTGTCTGACAACAGAAAGAGTAAATGATATCAACAGTTTTATTGAAAATATTCCAAGTAGAGGCATGCGTTTTTCAAATTTTTAAATGTGGATGATTAAAATGTCTCCATGATCTGCTTTGAAAGAAATATCGTAATATCGTGCTACAGCGCACATTCTATCAGTTGCAGTTCTGGTGCCTCTGTCTCAAAACACTGTACAACGCTATATACATTCACATCAAATGTGAACTAATGTTAGCAATCGACTTGCACTCACAGGACACTGCACTTATTTTCAATTTTTAAAAGTACATTATTTGCATGTGATTTAATGTGATTGGATATGTCTAAAGTGAAAGTAAACAGTTGAGAGAAAAACATATGTGTGCCTGTATATTAGTTGTGTGCAGGTATTAAAGTGACAGCAGACTAATAGTCCTAAAAATCCTCTGCTTTTTAAATACCTTAATTTTAAAATCATCTAGTACATTTGTCCTAATTGAAATTACAGTACTGTACATTTTTACTGTTTTAACAGATATTATTTTTGTGGTAATAATCAGCAGACCACAGATGCTGCCAGTATTGTTTAAGTGGTATACCTAAATATTGCTTAATAAATGTAAGGTGGACTTGTAATTTCTTCATGTACTAATCCAACTTTGCCACACAGCACCTTTGCCATAGATCTCCACAATCCCTAGACTGGCAGCATCTAGTGAACAATACAGTATATTCTTTGTGGCAGACACTTGACCCTGTGACCACTGTTTTTGCTATGTAGGTCACTTGGCTGAGGCCAGTGTGCTATAGGTCCAGTGGGAGTGGGGAGAGGGTGTTCATGCGCTTATGTAACACACAAAGACTGCTGCAGATGAATGAAGGAAAACTGATGAGAGAGAAAAGGAGAGACTGAAAAGGGCAACAGGGAGAGGAATGCAGTGGGGAGGCATTCATTAATTGCATAACAAATGGGGAGTAGAAATTAGGTGGAAAGTACATATTTAATGATTGAATAAATGTGAACTCATGTCTCTTCTTCTGCATATTTCATATCATGTTAAAGGTCCAGAAGATCATAGAGAGTGCATGTGGACTGTTTTTAATTTTATGCAGTCTTTAACAGTAAAATTAAACAATGATGTTTTTAATTTACTTGTTTTTTGGTAATTTTGTGACACTTCTGTTCTGTCATTCAGATCGCTATGGGCATCCCACTTCACCGCATTAAAGACATCAGGGTGATGTACGGGATGCAACCATGGGGAGATTCCCCCATTGACTTTGATGGACTCTCCACCACCCCCTCTCCGCGAGGACATGTAATTGCAGCTCGAATTACTAGCGAGAACCCAGATGAGGTGCGTAATCCTGACTAATATTTATAGCTTTAAAGAATATTCGATAAAGCTCTGACACAGCAGCAACAACAACAACAACAAAAAATGGCTTGTTGAATTCTAAGGATCAGAGAGGTTGGAAAAAAACCTGAACATGTCTTTTGTGCAACATTTATTTTGTGTAAAGAAGCCTTGATGAATATTTTTAGTAGATGTCATGGGAAAACCTGATCGTAATGTAATATACTCTACTGTTCAAAAGTTTGGGATTAGAAAGATTTTTGGTAACTTTATTTTAAGGGCCTATTCTCACTAACTAACTATTAACTACAATGTTTGCATAAATAAACTCCTAATTTGCTGTTTATTGAAAGATGAGGTACTCTGATTAAAGGGATCTAAAATATGCTCATACAGAATAAGACATTAATATGTGCTTTATATTGTAAGTACTAATAAACAGCCAATATTCTAGTAATATGCATGCTAATAAACAACTAGTTCATAATGAGAATTTGTCCCTGAACTAAAGTTACCCGATTTAATTTTATTCTTTTTTTTTTCTTCTTCTTTTTTTGAACGAAAAAAAATCATAATTTTTTCAGCAAAGACACATTAAATTGATCAAAAGTGAATACTGAGAAGAAATGCTGTTCTTTTGAACTTTCTATTCATTAAAGAATCCTGAAAAAATGGTTTCCTCAAAAATGATTTCAAGGAATCACAGGGATAAATTACATTAATAATTCACTGTATTGCTGTTTTTACTTGATTATATGTAAAAACATCAATGCTTTATTATAAAATAAATGCAGCCTTGTTGAATATAAAAGATTTCTTATAAAAAAACATTAAAAAGTCTTACCGACCCCAAAACTCTTGAATGGGAGTGGTGCAAATATTAGAAAATAATATAAAATAATAACCATTTAAACCACTTCTGATGATGCATTGTCTGTGTTGGGTATTTGTGTGTGTCAGGGCTTTAAGCCCAGCTCAGGAACTGTCCAGGAGTTAAATTTCCGCAGTAACAAGAATGTGTGGGGCTACTTCAGCGTGGCAGCTGCTGGAGGTCTGCATGAGTTTGCAGACTCTCAGTTTGGCCATTGCTTCTCCTGGGGAGAGAACCGTGAGGAGGCCATCTCGTGAGTACTGCCAGCCACCTTTTTTTTTTCAGAAGAATAGTCGTTTCACAATCACCTTACACCACTACAGTGTGATTTCACATAGAATCTTCTGTAAAATATACATTCCATTTTCTTTCTTTTAACTCTGCATTTAGTCACTAAGAAAAAGATATGCAGCAAAATAAATAATATTTCTGGTTGTGTCATCTTAGAAACATGGTGGTGGCCCTCAAGGAGCTGTCCATCAGAGGAGACTTCAGGACTACAGTGGAGTATCTTATAAAGCTGCTAGAAACAGAAAGTTTCCAGCACAATAGCATCGACACAGGTTGGCTGGACAGACTCATCTCAGAGAAGATGCAGGTGCGTGAAACAGCCCTCTTCATTTCACATCACAGCTTTAATGAACATGCCTGTTAATGCTTCCTGCCGTTTTCAGTCAAATCACCTGTGACATTTCCTGTCTGGTGCTCAAATATAATTCCCTATATTAAGTTCACCATGTAAGTTACCATTCGGTCACATCATTGTAACACTGTGTTTGTGTGTGTGTTTAGGCCGAGCGTCCTGACACTATGCTGGGTGTAGTGAGTGGAGCTCTGCATGTGGCTGATGTCAATCTCAGAAACAGTGTGTCCAATTTCCTGCATTCACTGGAGAGGTACCAAACCACAAAAAATTGAAAGCTAAGACTATATTTGATTGCATAAATAAAGCTTATTGCAATTATTGGATGGGGGTGTGCTACAAGTAATGGTTTGGTAAAGCAATGCATTTTAAAGTAATATGAATTGTTCAAGTATCATTTCGATAGCGTAGACCGATTTTAAAAATAATGATTTTGGAATTTAAGAATCTATATCTGTACATCAAAATAGATTTAAGATAATTAATGAGTTGTCAGCCCAGCCCTAATAAGTATAAACTTTATGTAGTTGTACCTGCAGTCATAAGATGTTTTGCTCTTTTCTCTTGTGCCTGTAGAGGGCAGGTTTTACCTGCACACACACTGTTAAACACAGTTGATGTTGAGCTAATCTATGAGGGGACCAAATATGCTCTTAAGGTGACCCGACAGTCTCCTAACTCTTACGTGGTCATCATGAATAACTCTTCGGCGGAGGTGGATGTTCATCGATTGAGCGATGGGGGTCTGCTGCTCTCGTATGACGGCAGCAGCTACACTACCTACATGAAGGAGGAAGTGGACAGGTAGGATCCTGAGAGTAATTATATGATGGAAAACACAAGAACATTATGAGAGTGTTCGAGGTGCTCAATGTATTAATTCATCATTTAAAGTCCAGAACTACGTTTAAATATTAGACACATTTATTTTAACTAAAAATGAGTATGCCATCTATAACACAATGTCCTAACCAGACATGATAAAAGGGATCTTTTCCATGTTAGGCTGAGTGTGTGTGTGTGTGTGTACATATATATATATTTTTCATAAACATATTTCCAAATTAACATGGAAGCAGCATAAAGTTTTTTTTAATTTGTTATTGGCATCTTTTTACTAAATACTATCAGTGCAGGCCAGTATAACTGATATGTACTTAAACAGATTCTGACAGAAATAGTTACTTGTAGAAAATCATTTGTGTTTGCATTTTATTGAATTCTTTAGGTATCGCATCATTATTGGTAACAAGACATGCGTGTTTGAAAAAGAGAACGATCCTTCACTCCTGCGCTCACCGTCTGCTGGGAAACTCATCCAGTATACTGTGGAGGATGGTGGACATGTGTTTGCCGGACAGTGTTATGCAGAAATAGAGGTGTGTGTAAGCTTTACCTAATTTCCAGCAGTCAGAGTGCCAGGTTTTTTTTTTGTGTTTTTTTTATTAAATTAATGTTTACCTTAATTTGCACTTATATTTGTTTCTTATTGTCTAAAAGTGTGATTTGTTAGGTAGTTTTTTTACATGTCAATTATACAAGCCCTTGCTGTCTAAGTGGGCAGTTTTTGGCTAAAATAAGCTGCTATGTAAGTTGTGATGGTAAGAACTTTAGCTATGCAAAACTGGTATGAATTTTCTTTGTTAGCCTCATTCTAAACATTATGTATTGTCTTGCAGGTGATGAAGATGGTGATGACCCTGTCGGCCTCTGAGTCTGGTTGTATTCACTATGTGAAGAGAGCAGGTGCAGTGCTGGAGCCGGGCTGTGTCATCGCCAAACTGCAGCTGGACGATCCAAGCAGAGTACAGCAGGTACAGTAAATGCATGTGTGCCATGTGATAAATGTGTTTTGTGTTAGGTTCACTTTCAGAAGTTACAGAAATGAAATGGTTTGGTTTTTAAAATGAGTGTGTCTGTTTCAGGCCGAGCTGTTTACAGGAACATTACCCAGTGTTCAGTCTGTGGCTCTCAGAGGGGAGAAGCTTCACAGAGTCTTCCACAGCACTCTGGATCACCTAGTGCACATAATGAATGGCTACTGTCTGCCAGAGCCCTTCTTCACTGCCAAAGTGAGAAAACCGATTATAAACAGCTCCTTGATTATGAAAATGGCTGTAACCAATAAAGCCCTTCAGCCACATTATAGGACTTCATAGTAGCTGTTCTTAAACTATTTGACTCCAAGGCCCCTTAATGTCCACAAAAATATTTAAAGGTCTAACAATCCTATATATTTTTTTTACATTACATATAAATTACATTTCAGGATTCATGAAGTTTTAGGTGCTGAATGTTTTTCAAAGTTCTCACTCTTATAAACCAAAGAATTTACATGACTTTTCCACCTGATCATAATTTACTGGATAATAAAAAATTTTTTAAACAATTTCTACCCAATAATTTATCTTCGAGCTGGGCCTAACTTTATACAAATGGTCATTTCAGATGACTTTTCCATGTCTAGACTCACACTTTTTAAAAGTATACTACCTCATATATCCAAGCTTTTCCCAAGAAGTGGGAATCTTAGTTCTTCATAAAAAATAAATAAAAAAATAAATAAAAAAGTTGCTTCGCGGGGGTTGAATTAAAATAAAAATGATTCATTCATTCATTCTTTTTTTTTTTTTTGATTGTTGTTTTATCTTATTTTAAAAATAGATTATTTTGATTGGAAGTTTGCTGAGGCCCCAGCATTTGGTTGAGAATCATAGGTTTAAAAGCTGCATAATTTAGGGGTTGGTCGCTTGTGACAAATGTTGACACATTTTTGCTACTTTCATTCATTAAACACATTAACAATAATGAATAAATAGTGAAATGACATGCACAAGACTGCTGATATTGATGGTAGAATAGTAACCATTAAATAAGTTAAATATATAACTGTATAACAAGTAATTTTGTACTTTATGCACTGAAGTTCAACTAAAGATAAACTGCAATAGTTCCACTTTAGATCAATCAAATATACTTCAGTTTAAATATTAACTTTTTTTTACTTTACTAGGGTAGGCTTGGTGTGAAAAGCGTTATGATTTGTATATGTGTGTTACAGCTGAAAGAATGGGTGGAACGTTTGATGAAGACTCTGAGGGACCCCTCCCTGCCCCTGCTGGAGCTTCAGGACATCATGACGAGTGTTTCAGGCCGTATCCCTCCTGCTGTTGAGAAGTCTATCAAGAAAGAAATGGCTCAGTATGCCAGCAACATCACCTCTGTCCTCTGCCAGTTTCCTAGTCAGCAGGTGCTACATGTGGCCCTTTAAGTTCATGTCTTTCTGAAGCTACAAGACTGTGACCATTGTTTATAAATGTCAAATTTTCATGTCAGATTGCCAATATACTGGACAGTCATGCTGCCACGCTGAACAGGAAGTCAGAAAGAGAAGTCTTCTTCATGAACACACAGAGCATTGTACAGCTGGTTCAGAAGTAAGTTAATCGTTCAGACAACCAACACATGTTTATGTACACACACAATCACAAACACGGGTTAACTGGCCCTCTTGTGTGTTGTGTACCCAGGTACCGGAGTGGCATCAGAGGGCATATGAAGGCGGTCGTGATGGACCTCCTCAGGCAGTATTTAAGAGTGGAAGTTCAGTTTCAGCATGGTAAGACTGCTTCCTATATGGCCCCAAATGGTGAGCAATCTCTGGAAATTTAGGATGTTGCATTTTATTTTATTTTATTTTATTGTGTGACCACTGGATGGCAGTGCAATACTGATTCATTCAAACTGGTGCATGTAAATGTTAAACTGTATACTAAATAGAAATAGAAAATAGAACAAAAATGTAATTTAATGAAATAACATTTGAATACACAATATTACAAAAGTGTGTGTGTGTATGTATGTGTATATATATATATATATATATATATATATATATATATATATATATATATATATATATATATATATATATATAGGACAAAAGATAGAAATCATAAAAATGCCAGCTACCTATAAATTCAGAAAATTATTATTATTATTTAAATAAAGCTGCAATAAAATGACAATTTAAATAAAATATTCTATGAAAAACTTGTTGCTTTGACCACTAACTGAAAAAAAAACAAGTTTAAGTTACTAAATACTAAAATTAACGCAGTACAGGAATATCAAAATAAGAATAAAGGACAAAAACGCATAACAAAATTGCTAAAACCTAAACTAAACCAATAGTATAAAAATAAAAGCTAATCTAAATATGAATAAATATTATCATAGAATGTAAAGGTATTTGAATAAAATGTTAATTTTAATTTAATATGAATTTAATGTATGAATGTTTGCTTTTTCTATTCTAGCTATTTTATTACTCATTGTTTTGTTTTAGTTTTAAGGTGCTTTTTGTTTGTATTAATTAATGTCAATGTCACCTTTATTTATATAGCGCTTTAAACAAAATACATTGCGTCAAAGCAACTGAACAACATTCATTAGGAAAACAGTGTCAATAATGCAAAAATGATAGTTAAAGGCAGTTCATCATTGGATTCAGTTATGTCATCTCTGTTCAGTTAAATAGTGTCTGTGCATTTATTTGCAATCAAGTCAACGATATCGCTGTAGATGAAGTGTCCCCAACTAAGCAAGCCAGAGGCGACAGCGGCAAGGAACCGAAACTCCATCGGTGACAGAATGGAGAAAAAAACCTTGGGAGAAACCAGGCTCAGTTGGGGGGCCAGTTCTCCTCTGACCAGACGAAACCAGTATTTCAATTCCAGGCTGCAGCAAAGTCAGATTGTGCAGAAGAATCATCTGTTTCCTGTGGTCTTGTCCTGGTGCTCCTCTGAGACAAGGTCTTTACAGGGGATCTGTATCTGGGGCTCTAGTTGTCCTGGTCTCCGCTGTCTTTCAGGGATGTAGAGGTCCTTTCTAGGTGCTGATCCACCATCTGGTCTGGATACGTACTGGATCCGGGTGACTGCAGTGACCCTCTGATCTGGACACAGACTGGATCTGGTGGCCACGGTGACCTCGGAACAAGAGTGAAACAGACAAATATTAGCGTAGATGCCATTCTTCTAATGATGTAGCAAGTACATAGGTTGTTATGGGAAGTGTTTCCGGTTCCGGTTTACCTAATTAATGCAGCCTAAAAATCCTTTAACGGATTTGGATAATAAAAGCATATTAGTATGTTATGTGTATGCCAGGTTAAAGAGATGGGTCTTTAATCTAGATTTAAACTGCAAGAGTGTGTCTGCCTCCCGAACAATGTTAGGTAGGTTATTCCAGAGTTTGGGCGCCAAATAGGAAAAGGATCTGCCGCCTGCAGTTGATTTTGATATTCTAGGTATTATCAAATTGCCTGAGTTTTGAGAACGTAGCGGACGTAGAGGATTATAATGTAAAAGGAGCTCATTCAAATACTGAGGTGCTAAACCATTCAGGGCTTTATAAGTAATAAGCAATATTTTAAAATCTATGCGATGCTTGATAGGGAGCCAGTGCAGTGTTGACAGGACCGGGCTAATATGGTCATACTTCCTGGTTCTAGTAAGAACTCTTGCTGCTGCATTTTGGACTAGCTGTAGTTTGTTTACTAAGCGTGCAGAACAACCACCCAATAAAGCATTACAATAATCTAACCTTGAGGTCATAAATGCATTGATTAACATTTCTGCATTTGACATTGAGAGCATAGGCCGTAATTTAGATATATTTTTGAGATGGAAAAATGCAGTTTTACAAATGCTAGAAACGTGGCTTTCTAAGGAAAGATTGCGATCAAATAGCACACCTAGGTTCCTAACTGATGACGAAGAATTGACAGAGCAACCATCAAGTGTTAGACAGTGTTCTAGGTTATTACAAGCAGAGTTTTTAGGTCCTATAATTAACACCTCTGTTTTTTCAGAATTTAGCAGTAAGAAATTACTCGTCATCCAGTTTTTTATATCGACTATGCAATCCATTAGTTTTTCAAATTGGTGTGTTTCACCGGGCTGCGAAGAAATATAGAGCTGAGTATCATCAGCATAACAGTGAAAGCTAACACCATGTTTCCTGATGATATCTCCCAAGGGTAACATATAAAGCGTGAAGAGTAGCGGCCCTAGTACTGAGCCTTGAGGTACTCCATACTGCACTTGTGATCGATAGGATACATCTTCATTCACTGCTACGAACTGATGGCGGTCATATAAGTACGATTTAAACCATGCTAATGCACTTCCACTGATGCCAACAAAGTATTCAAGTCTATGCAAAAGAATGTTGTGGTCAATTGTGTCCAACGCAGCACTAAGATCCAATAAAACTAATAGAGAGATACACCCACGATCAGATGATAAGAGCAGATCATTTGTAACTCTAAGAAGAGCAGTCTCAGTACTATGATACGGTCTAAATCCTGACTGGAAAACCTCACATATACCATTTTTCTCTAAGAAGGAATATAATTGTGAGGATACCACCTTTTCTAGTATCTTGGACAGAAAAGGGAGATTCGAGATTGGTCTATAATTAACTAGTTCTTTGGGGTCAAGTTGTGGTTTTTTGATGAGAGGCTTAATAACAGCCAGTTTGAAGGTTTTGGGAACATGTCCTAATGACAATGAGGAATTAATAATAGTCAGAAGAGGATCTATGACTTCTGGAAGCACCTCTTTCAGGAGCTTAGATGGTATAGGGTCTAACATACATGTTGTTGGTTTAGATGATTTAACAAGTTTATACAATTCTTCCTCTCCTATGGTAGAGAATGAGTGGAACTGTTCCTCAGGGGGTCTATAGTGCACTGTCTGATGCGATACTGTAGCTGACGACTGAATGGTTGCAATTTTATCTCTAATAGTATCGATTTTAGAAGTAAAGTAGTTCATAAAGTCATTACTGCTGTGGTGTTGGGAAATGTCAACACTTGTTGAGGCTTTATTTTTCGTTAATTTAGCCACTGTATTGAATAAATACCTGGGGTTATGTTTGTTTTCTTCTAAAAGAGAAGAAAAGTAATCGGATCTAGCAGTTTTTAATGCTTTTCTGTAGGATATGTTACTTTCCCGCCAAGCAATACGAAATACCTCTAGTTTTGTTTTCCTCCAGCTGCGCTTCATTTTTCGGGCTGCTCTCTTTAGGGTGCGAGTATGCTCATTATACCATGGTGTCAAACGGTTTTCCTTAACCTTCCTTAAGTGTTAAGGAGCAACTTTATTTAAAGTGCTAGAAAAGAGAGAGTCCATAGTTTCTGTTACATCATCAAGTTGTTCTGAGGTTTTGGATATGCTAAGGAATTTGGATACATCAGGAAGATAACTTAAAAAGCAGTCTTTTGTGTTAGAAGTGATGGTTCTTCCATACTTGTAACAAGAAGTAGAATTTACAATTTTGGCTATATGAATTTTGCAAAGAACTAAATAATGATCTGAGATATCATCACTTGGCTGAATAATTTCAACACCATCAACATCAATTCCATGTGACAGTATTAAATCTAGAGTATGATTTCGACAATGAGTAGGTCCTGAAACGTGTTGTCTAACACCAATAGAGTTCAGAATGTCTATAAATGCTGATCCCAATGCATCGTTTTCATTATCAACATGGATATTAAAATCACCAACTATTAAAACTTTATCTGCAGCCAGAACTAACTCGGATGTAAAGTCACCAAACTCTTTAATAAAGTCTGTATGGCCCCCCTGTGGCCTGTATACAGTAGCCAGTACAAACATAACAGGGGATTTATCATTAACATTTGTTTCTTTGGATAATGTTATATGAAGTACCATTACTTCAAACAAGTTATACTTGTAGCCTGCCCTCTGAGAAATCCTGAAAACGTTGTTATAAATTGAAGCAACACCTCCACCTTTGCCTTTTAGACGGGGCTCATGTTTATAACAGTAATCTTGGGGGGTGGACTCATTTAAAATAATGTAATCATCAGGTTTTAGCCAGGTTTCTGTCAAACAGAGTACATCTATATTATCAGTGATCATATTATTTACAAAAAGTGTTTTCGTAGAAAGGGATCTGATATTCAATAAGCCAAGCTTTATCATTTGTTTATCCATATTGCTTCTGTTTTTTATTTGTTGAACCTCAATTAAATTGTTAATCTTAACTTGGTTTGGACGTTTTTTGTATTTTCTAGTTCGGGGAACAGACACAGTCTCTATAGTGTGATATCTAGGTGAAAGAGTCTCTATGTGCTGAGAATTAACTGACCTCTGTGACGGGAGGCAGCTAGCAGACGGTCGGTTTAGCCAGTCTGTCTGCTTCCTGACCTGGGCCCCAGTTAGTCAAGTATAAACACTAAGACTATTTGCCATATTTCTAGAGAGAAGAGTGGCGCCACCCCAGGAGGGATGAAGACCATCTCTTTTAAACAGGTCAGGTCTGCCCCAAAAGCTCGTCCAATTGTCTATGAAACCTATGTTATTCTGTGGGCACCACTTAGACATCCAGCCATTGAGTGATGACAATCTGCTATGCATCTCATCACCACGGTAAGTAGGGAGGGGATCAGAGCATATTACAGTGTCTGACATCGTGCTTGCAAGTTCACACACCTCTTTAATGTTATTTTTAGTGATCTCCGACTGGCGAAGTCGAACATCATTAAGCGCCGGCATGAATAACAATCTTACTGTATTTACGTTTAGCATTAGCCAGCACTTTTAAATTTGCCAAGATGTCAGGCGCTCTGGCTCCCGGTAAACATTTGACTATGGTGGCTGATGTCTCTATATTCACGTTCCGTACAATAGAATCACCAATAACTAGAGCACTTTCATCAGGTTTCTCAGTGGGTGCATCACTGAGTGGGGAGAACCTGCTTAATGTTTTGATCGGAACAGAAGAGCGGTGTTTTGACCCACGACTACGCTGCCTCACCGTCACCCAGTTGCCCTGCTGCAGGGGTCTGTTTCCGGAACCGAACAATGTACAGGAATCCCTGAGCTAGACGCATCCAAAGCCGTATCTAGAGCCCTAACATTTTTACTGTCCTCAATTAAAGTTTGGATGCGTGTCTCTAATTCTGAAATCTTCTCTGTCAGCCTAACTATTTCCCTACATTTATCACATGTGAATCCCTCATCAGCGACAGAGATAGATAAACTGTACATGTGGCAAGAGGTGCAAGAAACAATGATAGGAGAAGCCATTAATCACCGTGCTTGATGAAAATTCTTACTGCGGTTGTTTGATGAACTTGTGAAAAACTGGAGCGAGGGAGAGGAGAAAAGAAAACAGCGATAGGTTCGAATGAAAACGCTAATGACAAGTTAACGAGTGCTAACGCTTTGCAGGTGTACTGCACTCACGGAAATAAAATAAAAGTGAACGATCAAAGTTAATCTGATAAGATTGATCGATAATATCAGAAATATGGTGTGAATTCAGTTATATTTTACCACCTTTAGAATCTTTATCTTACTATCACTCTCTGTTTTTTAGAGAAAAAAATAAAATAAAAACAGCTACACGGAGCTACAATTTGCTACAGAAGGCCAACAGGAAGTAGAGAAAACACTGTCCAACAGCGACACCCGCCTCCAACAGCGACACCAGACACCCAATAGTAATGTACTATTCATGTGTGAATGTGTGCTTGTGCTTTATTCCTAGGTCACTATGAAAAGTGTGTATTTGCACTACGAGAGGAAAACAAAGGGGACATGGCTAATGTGCTCAACTACATATTCTCTCATGCACAAGTCACAAAGAAGAACTCTATGGTCACCATGTTGATTGTGAGTGCACAGTCACAATTTTTAAACAGAGAAGAATTATATATATATATATATATATATATATATATATATATATATATATAAAAACAATTGGCCATCTTGTAGATTGCAGTTGCACAATGTAATAACAGTCAAGATGTTATAAAGCATATTTACATTTAGTCTGCGACTCCAGTCCATTCATGTTAACTTTTCTCTGTAGGATCAGCTGTGTGGACGAGACCCTACTCTGACAGACGAGCTCATGGCAATACTCACAGAACTCACACAGCTCAGCAAGACTACTAATGCCAAGGTGGCGCTGCGGGCACGCCAGGTTCTCATTGCCTCACACCTTCCGTCATACGAGCTACGACACAATCAGGTGGAATCCATCTTCCTGTCTGCCATCGATATGTACGGGCATCAGTTCTGCATTGAAAACCTGCAGGTGGGACATGCTGGATGTCTGATGACTGCTCTATAGTGCCATCTGCTAGACAGCCTTTCATCACTTTTTTTACAATTTACACTTTAAATGACTCCCATTTATTTACATAGGAGAAATTTGAATTGAATTGACCATGTTAACAAAAATGTGTAAATGAATTAGAATGGCAGAATTTTCTAAATTGCAGTTGCTAATTATTTTAATAGTCTTTTTTAATGAAAAAATGTAAATGGTTACATTAATTACATCAGTGTGAGCTAATTAATTATTCCTGATTAATTATTCCCTGATATGCAGAATGCATTTTTCTCCAGACCTACTTTCATAAGTTCAGTACTGTTAAATTATTTAAAACCAACTTTACACTTTTTA
This sequence comes from Carassius carassius, assembly GCF_963082965.1. NCBI lineage: Eukaryota > Metazoa > Chordata > Actinopteri > Cypriniformes > Cyprinidae > Carassius > Carassius carassius. The sequence continues at coordinate 14,724,975 of NC_081759.1, read as the reverse complement.
CACTTTATTCTATTGTTTTGTAATGTACTGTTATGGATATATAAAATGAACGAGCCATGTAGGTACTGTAACACAGCTTTTTAACATTACAAGTTAGATTAATAATAATATGATGAATTCAAATGAATTAAATGTACAATAAAAATGACTTCAGTTTAAACAAGCAAATAAATACGGATCCTTTGAACTTTCTATTTGTCAAAGAATCCTTAAAACAAAAAGATCACATGACACTAAACACTGGAGGAATTTATACTTATCACAGGAATACATTTTTAAATATGTGACCGTGGACCACAAAACCAGTCACAATTAGCACGGGTATATTTGTAGCAATAGCCAACAATAATATGTACATGTCAAAATTATTGATTTTTCTTTAATGCCAAAAATCATTAGGATATTAAGATTGTTCCATGAAGATATTTTGTAAATTTCCTACTGTAAATATCAAAACTTAATTTTTGAGTAGTAATATGCATTGCTAAGAACTTAATCTGGACAACATTAAAGACGAACATAAGAAATTTATTTTAAAAACATAAAGTTAATTCTTAATCCTAACTTTTGAACTGTAGTGTATATTTTAAGTTTCAGTTGATCTAGTTGCATAGAAATTAGCTTTTTGCCTTTTAAATTGTAATATTTTGCTCTAGAACATTCGGTGTCAAGTTATTGACACTTTTCTTAATTATTTTTCTAGAAACTGATCCTGTCTGAAACATCCATTTTTGATGTGCTGCCAAATTTCTTTTACCATAGTAATCAGGTGGTACGGATGGCTGCTCTAGAGGTAAGACTGTGTCATTTTACATTTATCCAAGAAATGAAGTGTTATTTTTGTCTTTTTATGAATCAAGAACATGATTCTCACTCTCATTTCTCAGGTTTATGTCCGTAGAGCTTATATCGCTTATGAACTCAATAGCGTCCAGCACCATCAGCTGAAGGACAACACCTGCATCGTGGAGTTCCAGTTCATGCTGCCCACATCCCACCCCAACAGGTACCTCAAGATGTACCGCACCCCTGCTTCCCCCATCTCTCCCACCCCTCGCTGGGACTGTGGAGGAGCATGTCAAAACACTATAAAAGACAGGGCTGACTGGGGCAAATGTTTGTTTGAATTCTCTGCATAAATAAAAGCTTCTGGTTGTTTGCGACACAAATTCTCCTCCACTGTGCCACAATCCATTTCCCCTCACACCTTTAAAATGCTCTATTTGTGCACAATCTGTCCACTGATTTAGTGTCTGCTGTGATCAGAAGGTTTGTATCAAGTAGGAGTAGAAAGTGACAGGGTCTGAATCAAAGGGCCAAAAAAAGTTCTTCTTTAAGGTGTCTCTCATCTGTGCTGGTCACATCCGTGTGTTTCAGGTGACAAACCAAAGAATGCGACCAATAGGATATGCTTAGTGAATGTTCTGATTGGCTGTCTACCAGCTCGCACTTCTTGCTCTTTTTTTTTTTTTTTTTCTCTCTGCTGATTCATGCATGTGAACTGATTCAGAGTAGCCTCTTCTGATGCATGCAGAGCATTTTGTTTTGTGCATTTAGCTATATTAACTTGTAAATTACCTTTTTTTTTCCTGCAATACTCCCAGCTCCTAGCATTTACAGCTGCTTTACCTCTGATTTGTGTAAACTGAGTGGCTTATGCATTGTACTATGCTGAAGTACATGAAAGAGATTTGATCTGCATTTACTGCAGTTTTTCAAGAGCTGAATTGTTGCATGTGAGGGAGGGGCGGTCATTTGTGAAATGTGTGGCTTAGTTTCTCAGTGGAAGAATCTCACAAAACAATGACCTGGTCACAAACTTAAAGCCCTAAAATCAATAAATATTACAATTTAAAGTGTTATTAAATTATTAGTATTGGTATTAACTTAATTAACTGGACTTTAATGCAGAAATTCTTTTGAAAGAATTGAAATAGCATTTTAAAATAAACTGAAATAGTAAATGGTTATTTATTTTATTGTGCCCCCCTATTTTTGCTTTAAAAATTTACTTTAGGACCTTTTTAAGATTTTTTTTTTTTTTTTTTTGCATTGTACCATAATTAATCCCACCTCCCAATTCTCATTATGCAGTAAATTTTACTTCTAAGCTTATAAGCAATTTACATTATTCTCAATATTGTAGATGCTCTACAATAGAGTAATCCTGTTCTAATAATAACATGTAATTATTTTCATTAGTTTGTATCTATTTATTCCGAACTGTTGTTGCAGTAATGAGAAAAGAGGGAAATGTGCTTAATTAAGCAGATTAAAAAATTGAAAAGAAAATGTCACCGTGCAAAAAAGGTTTAAAGCTCCTGAAACAGCCTACATTTTCTTAAAGCAAAATATAATTTATTGTTTTCTTCCATTTGATTTGGGGGTGAAATTTGACCAGGATGTGTTCTTGATAGGGATTTGCCCTCAAATGATCAGAGACAGTCAGATATGCACCGACCAAATAATCACTTGAGACCTCATTTGAGACACTTTTATAATTAAATTAAAGGGATAGTTCACTCTCAAATTAAATTTTGATATGTTTTAGCTTACCTCAAGGACATCCAAGATGTAGGTTTCTTTGTTTCCTCAGTATTTCCCATTTTGATATTTTTAGGTCCAACCATTCTTGTCTGTGACTCACATAATGGATGTCTATGGTCACCACCTCAAAAAGCATGCACAGAGGAGTCAAAATTAAACAATTCCCCATCATAAGTACACATTGATGACCTAATACAAGAAACGAGCGGTTTGTGTAAGAAAACGAACAGTATTGATATCTTTTTTACCTTTTGTACACAACCACGTCCAACTGATATGAGTTCGCGAGTGCTTCCTGATGTGACGTGCGTGCGCTCTCTGGCTTTAGTCTGTGCAAGCGCAGAAAGCCCAACACATTACTCACTCTATTGACAGCGTGCCATTGGGTCCCTCTGGCATTGGACGTCGCCTCCAGTTTATACGTGGCAAACTAAACACAACGTGCAAAACGCTGCATCTCAACAGCGGAGAAAAATCAGGATCTTCAGTCAGGCAGGCGTGTGATGTGATACTGCCAATGTCCTCGTCGTCATCTTGTAACGTTAGTTGTTCCAACATATGCTCTCCACTTCTGTTGGCATCTCACAACACTTGCTACTAAAACACCACCAATTTTGAAGAGATCTCTGTCTCTGAGGCTTGAAGACGTGCTGCTGCAGCGGATCGCTCCTGAGTACTTGGTCTGTGTATTCTGTTTCAAATAAATATGGTTGTGAAAAAAATTCAACGTTGTCTATGGATATATTGAATTCGTCTTCCATTGCAATTTCCTGTACGTCTAAATATGTTTAGATCTTCACAGTGAAAGGTAATACTTCCGAAATCTGTGTAAACCATAGGCAGTAAGTGTAAACAATGAGTGATGTACACGCGCGAGAGATCGCTTCCGGCGCTTTCCGCGCTTGCGCAGACTAAAGCAAGAGCGCGCGCGCGCACGTCACTTCGGGAAGCACTCGCGAACTCAGATCAGTTGGACGTGGTTGTGTACAAGAGGTAAAAACGATATAAATACTGTTCATTTTCTTACACAATCCGCTCGTTTCGTGTCTTAGGTGATCAATGTGTACTTAAGATGGGGAATTGTTTAATTTTGACTCCTCTGTGCATGCTCTTTGAGGTGGTGACCATAGACATCCATTATGTGAGACACAGACAAGAACGGTTGGACCTAAAATTTCAAAATGGGAAATACTGAGGAAACAGAGAAACCTACATCTTGGATGTCCTTGAGGTAAGCTAAAACATACCAAAATTTAATTTGAAAATGAACTATCCCTTTAAACTTTGTGCATATGCAATACAGTTGCCTTTTAAGGCACTTCTTATTAGCAGAAATCTGCTGGTCCAAGTAAATATGCGCATAAATCAAGCACAGTGAAATTAGATTGGATCTGTCAGATATGTTAAAGGGCCGCACACTTCTAATGTCTGACTGACCCCTCCCATTGATGCCTGACACTAACCAATCAGTAATCAATGTTGTTTGATTGCAGAGGGAACATCCCCACTCTAAACAGGTATAGTACACATTCTCTCTTCCATAAACCAAAATCTAGCCTTAGAATATAAAATCAGTATGGTCAAACACTTATATTTTAAATAGTAGTCAGTATAATCACTCTGTATTTCACCACTCTCAACACAAATGTGTTTGGGCCTGTCTGAAACGATATCATTGTGTGTGCGCATGCAAGTGAAATTGTTTAGACTTCATACTGGTTTTGAATTAGCTACATAGTAGTGGCAATTAAATCTGCTGTTTGTGTGGTGTGATTGTCCTCCCAGGAAACTGTCTGCCCCACTTCAAGACTACAAACTTCCAGATATCACAGCTAACGCTAGTGCTGCCACAGGGGCAGCTAGTGAGTCTGCTGAGAATGAGGACAGGTAGAGCAGGACAGACTACAGGGTTTAATCATAGAGAGGGTTTAATCAGTTAAGAAAAATCTATACAACATTTTCTAAATGATATCTAGGTGTGATTCTTTTAATTAGTCTTAATGGGCAAGAGATTGCTATCAATACTAACACTGAACAGTATACTTGGCACCTCCTGAAATTTTAACCATTTCGGGTTGATGTGCTGATTAAGCTTTATAATTATGGGTGTTATTAAAGGAATATTCTGGGTTAAATATAACTTAAAATCATTTTCACAACTTAAAATGATTACAGAACCAGCTTTACTGACAATATGCGCATTAAATATTGCTTGCGATTTTTCGTGCAGCCCTGGATGCTGTGATAGGCATCCATATATAAGGTCCTTTAGTATTATTAGCAGCTATCACTTCTCAACAACTAATTGCCCTCCTCAATCCCCAGCTCCTCCTCTCGTCTAGTCGGGATTCAGTCTTCTGGTTCCCATTTAAATCAGACTAATTCAAAATAGCCACAACTTTTTATTTTGTTCCCTCATCTTAGATGAATCATGTTGTACTAGTTTATTCCCTTTTAATTTAGTTTGTGTGCATGGCTCCATAGTTAAAAAGTAGTCCTGTCAATAAAATAAAATGATCAGTTAATTTCACTATTTCTGATTTTAGAAAGCATAAAGAAAGTGTAATCAAATGTTACATCTAAAGCTTAGGTTTTGTTAAACATTTTCCATTATTATCTTAACTTTGTGAAGGCTGAACTTTTTCACAAACCCGTTTAAGAACCTCTGTTTTACCAAAATGCTTAATAAACTTCCAATGAAAATGTGTCATGATGAAGCCATTTCTTTTGTTGCTACAAATGGAGGGGTGACCAAAAATTATGGTAACAGCAGGCCGCAGCTAGATTATGTTTAACCTGGAATATTCTTAACTAACCTTTACCTCCACCATAAATTTAAATAAATGAATGTGAATTAAACTTCACTGTAAGGGTGAATTCATACAGTCATATTTTTTTTCCTTTAACAACTGGTTTACTTTCCTCCTGACAACTGGCCCCTTTTATAACATTCAGATGTTACATGTCAGTATGTATTCACATTCAGTTGTTAGGAGGCGATGCTGCTTCGATTTACTCCTCTGATCCAGGCCAATGTGTGATGGTGATGATTTGATCTTTCTCCTGGGGTGGTCTTCCTCATTTTTGAGAGGTTAGGTATATGAAGCTGCATTAATAACTTTTCATTTTATTTGTGCGGTTGTGTTGCTCTCTCAGAATGTCCTTCTCCTCTAACTTGAACCACTATGGGATGGTCCACGTGGCCAGCGTTAGCGATGTGCTCCTGGACACCTCCTTCACCCCGCCCTGTCAGCGTATGGGTGCCATGGTTTCCTTCCGCTCCTTCCAGGAGTTCACCAGGTTAGTGTGTCTCTATAGAAATTGGAAAGGTGTTCATGAAATCTAAATTATTCCTATTTATTTGCTTATTAAATGCCCCTGATTGTACTCTGCACAATCTGCACGGAGGGTTTAATCCACAAATAAACTGAGATTATTTTTGTAAAATATTTAAAACACTCACATTAATAGAGAAGCCAGAAAGATTTTCTGAAGCTAGATGATTTGTTCAACATTAGTGTGGGATGCTCTCTTGGGGACATACGGAGATCACATGACCAGCCAAATACTACTTTATTTGTGTTACCTCTTATTATTACATACCTCCTAGTTCTGGGATGTTTCATTCACACCAGTAGGTGTCATTTTAAAGTGTAACACCGCTGTCATATCTCGACATAAAAACTTAAATAAAAATGTTTTTAATAATATGCTATAAAATAATAACATTTACCAATAACTATGTAATTATGCTAAAGTGTAAATAAAATCACTGGCACTATTTACGATGTTATATATTTTTTAGTATAACTATATCAGTAATTAATTTTCTAAATTATCAGTTTTCGTTAATACTGAAACTGCAGACCTATCAAATCCCATCTAGATCACTAACACACTGATCATTGTGTCATTCAGAAATACAATTAACCCTTAAATGTGCCGTGTTGAGAATGGCATTTGTTGTCTGTTATAGCAGTTTTCTTAAATTTTTTATTCATTTGCTGTCTGCGTGTCTAATGTGACTGTTATCACAGGAACATTAAAGATGTGTTGAGCTGTTTCTCAGACTCACCCCCCTCTACTCCAACCTTTCCTGAGGGGGGCAGCCCTGTGCTGTATGGTGAGGAGGACAATAAGGTGAACCATTTATTCTTTGAACCAGTCAAAAAAGGGAAAATAATATTTACATTCAATTAAGACACTCAGTTAAGACATTGAAGGGCACCTGTTATGCACATTCACTTTTACATGTTATTTAAACAAAAGTGTATTGGCAGAATGTGTACGCAAACACCCTATAATGAATCCCCATAAATCATAAGCAGTGTGTCAGAACAAGCTGTTCGCAGAATCTGTAAAATGTGATGTCACATTTTACAAGCCCTGTCCATGACTGTTGAGGGGCACTGCCATATTATCAGAGACCCGCCCCGAGTGAGTCACACACAATCCGCCGTGTTTATCACGGACATAACCAATTGTGTTTTTGTCATTTTTGTTTTTAACAAACTTGTGTGTATTTGACAGTTTAAGTGCAATAAGACATGAAAGAGAATTTAGTTTAGTACTCGTATTTCGTGTGACAGCGCTTTCTGTGGGCGTGCTTCAAAACAGATGTTTTTAATTAGAGCAGTGGTTCTCAACCCGCGGGCCGCATGTGGCCCGTCATGAATTCAAATGCGGCCCGCCATATGCTGAATAAAAAAAAAATTATAAATAAATAAAATAAAAAAAAACTTTCAGTTTTACAATTAATTTTATTTTTTACATTTAGGCTACTAATGAAATATAAGCTATATCCTAATGTTTTTATGTGAAATTATTTTGTTTTTCATATATTATTTTCAGACATGAGCAGACCTACTCACATAACATTATGCATTTAACGAACACATACAAGCGCAGAATTCAATTCAAATAGTCATCAACAGCCATTAGTTAAGGTAAAATTGAGCATCAGAATGGACAAATTTGTTTTTAAGGGAGAAAAAAAGAAATGTGAAAAATGCTAGCGAATGAACACGTCAGGGTCATGCTCCCGTGCGCGTCTTACAGACGCATCTTAAAGCCTCCTTATACTTTCTGCGTCCGCGAGTCCGCTATGGACCGCTAGGTAGGCATGCCATAAAAATCGTCATCGGAGAGTGTGTGCCGAGGCTCTGAGCAGACGACCGCGCGGACAGGTGCGCGTGGTCAGTAGGCTTCAAAAGCACAATTGCACATGTGCAGGCAGTGTGAAGAAGCTCATTGCTACTCGAACCTGTGCAATCCGTCAATAAATGAATATAAAGACAGCGATGTGCAATAATTGTGGGCAATTGTTTGTTAACATGTTTGTTGCAGAGCGAACATCAGCCTGCGCATTCAGAAGTATAAATTGAAGTCTGCGTCCGCGCTGGCCATGTAAGCGTCCGGATTGCTCATGCGGAAAGTATAACACAGGCTTTACAATCGCAACTTCTTTGTGCTGTTACTCCTTTCGAGCTGAATCTCACAAAATTGGTTAGCTCCCGACAGCATCAGGTGATTTTATTTAGGGGGAGAAGAATTATTTATTTATTTCAATGAATGTAATAGATTAGATATCATAATATTTAGGCTATAATATTATAAATCCGGTTGGTTTGTATTGGTGACGTAATATGTAAATTATATGCGTGTGGCCCGCGAGACTTGCACTGGACCATAGTGCGACCCGCTGGAAAAAAAAAAGGTAGAGAACCACTGAATTAGAGTATCCCAGGTATGAGCTGTAAAGGCACAGCCCTGTTCTGGGAAAGGAGGCTGAAAAAAAAGCATCTCATTTCAATTTAAAGAGACATGCTCGAAAACACCCTGTTTCTGCTTTCATTCAAAATAGGCATTTTCAAAATGATTTAATAAAACATCTGTGAGGTATTTTAAGCTGAAACTTCACAGACACATTCTGGTGACACCTGAAACTTATACTACATCTTGTAAAAATGGGCATAATAGGTGCCCTTTAATGTTTGATGCAATAAAGCTATTATCTGGAAAATCATTGTTTTCTATGCATGCATAGTTTATATTTCGTTTTATTTACTACAGAGCATTCAAGATGAGCCAATTCATATCCTTAATGTGGCCATAAAGACAGACAGTGACATTGATGATGATGGTCTAGCAGCCATGTTCCGCGAGTTTACCCAGTCTAAGGTGAAACAGAGCTCTGTTCTCTAAATGATGATTGGTTTGAACAAAAAATGTTTAACTGTTAGTGTATTTATTTTATACTTGCATCATTTTTACCACAGAAATCTCTGCTATTTGAGCACGGCATCCGAAGACTTACCTTTTTGGTTGCTCAAAAGGTATGCTTTTAAAAATGACATTTGAGCATGTTTCCGCTCTTTAACTCCTTCTCAATTGAATTTCAACAAAATAATTTTTAATCAATTAAATGTTCATGTGAATATCTGCAATTCTTAATAACTGATCTCAAATCTGGTAAGCCCACTGCATGTGCCTCTTCCCCTTTTGCTCTTGACGCCATTCTTAACAGGATTTCAGGAAGCAAGTCAACTGTGAGGTGGACCAGAGGTTCCATGTAAGTAGTTGTGGGATGTCTGAGACATTGGCTCTGCTTCACAACCTATCGAGGTACCTCACTGTCTGTAGGCAGCTACTTTCTTAGGAAGCATCTTAACCAAAAATAGACCTCACAAGTGACTGAAACACAAGTAGAGCTGAAACACTCTATGTAGACTATCATGCTGGTTAGTATTATTTGTTTTATATAATTAAATATATATTTCTATTTTTATGAATTAAGTTGCATAAATGTAATATTATTGGAAAAATTTTGTTTTATAACTATAACATTTTTACTCCTAGGTTTTGGAACAGAGCCATTATAAACGGTCTCTTAATTAAGTTACAGACTTAATTATAAGTTCTGTTCTGTAAATGTCCTGTAACGTTGAACACGATATTTGTACCATTTAATATTGGTCCGGTATTGACATGTACAGAATGCAATGCTATTTCACGGTTAATGTTTAATCTATATTTCACAGAGAGAATTCCCCAAATTTTTCACTTTTCGAGCACGAGGCAAGGTGAGTTGTGTTTTACAAAAGACTACCAGTGACATATTTAAAAGTGTTAGTCTTTTGCACCTAAGTGTCCATTAAATTCATCAACAGCTTTATGTTTAGGGGGGAGATACAAAGGGGAAATGAGGAGTAGGGGGAAAAAAGCTGTTATATTCCTCCATTTCTTGTCTTTGCTGTGGAAGTCACTCCATCATGATCAGTGGCGTTTCTCTGGCTTCCTTCAGCCCTGATAGTTTGCTAAAATGGTTCCAGCAAAGCTCATTACATTAATGAACTTTTTAATTATTTGTCTCATTTGAGAGGGATGACATCCATTAGCAGCTGTGATTACCTACATTTACTAAATCTAGCCTGCTATTATAGCTCACGGGCACTTTCTGCTTCTGTAGACTCACTTTCTCTTAGTTTAAAATGAGCAGTTTTGTTCCATTTTCTATTTTATTAAATCTTATTATTATTGTTATTAGAAAAAATGTACCCATTTCATGATCAAACTTTTCAGGGTTGCTCGATTATGGCAAAAACCTTAAGCAATTATTATTCAATTATCAATTATTGACAGTATTAACACAAATTTATGAGTCTTTTTTTTTTCCACGTTAGTGAAATAGATCATTTCAATACCACAGCAGAAACTAATACTTAGCTAAGTAATGTAAGTGTGGAGGAAATACCTTTATCTTTGCTTCATTTTGCATTTCTGCTATACAAGCAGCTACAAATGGTATTGTGAAAGATAATGGGTTTCATTCACTAATAATTTTTGTGGATTATTGTACCTTTCCTTGTAACTTGTACCTTTCACTTTACTTGTTTATGAAAGTAGAACATTTAATACAAAATGTATTGATTTTGATACATGAAAATCATTTGTATACAGATTTTGCACACAAATTTGACAGCCCTAATTATATTATATTATTTATTTTCACTAACCATGACAGTTTAACACATTAACTTCATTAATTCCTTTTGAAAAATAACAATATTCAAATATTTTAACAGTTAATGCACTGGCCCTTTAACTTTGGCTTGAAATTGTATGTCGATTCCAATAAAATATTTATTTCTATTGCTACAGTGTGTAATGTCTACTTGATACTTTCTCATTTAACACAAAAATAGCTTTAATCTTTTGTGGGTGTTTTCAGTCAAATTTATTTTGCGATTAATTAGGTTAATTATTCGACACATGATTTAATTAACTGACCTAAATATAATATAATATAATATAAATATTTTTTTAAAACCACTTTCGACCAAGTTCATTTTCATAGTTGTTTAATTTTGTCTGACAAAGAAGTGTGTGTCAGTTTAGTCAGTCCTTTTTGTTTTTTGTTTTTTTTCTAGTTTGAGGAGGACCGTATCTACAGGCACTTGGAACCTGCCTTGGCTTTCCAGCTGGAGCTCAACCGCATGCGTAACTTTGCGCTGACGGCCATCCCCTGTGCCAACCATAAGATGCACCTGTACTTGGGAGCTGCCCGCGTGGAAGTGGGCACTGAGGTCACAGATTACCGCTTCTTTGTGCGGGCCATCATCCGCCACTCAGACTTGGTCACCAAGGTAGGATCATCTCTGTGGTCTGTGTTTGCATCCATAAACTCTGTTATATGTGTGACACACTATGGTTCCCTACCGTGTAGGAAGCGTCGTTTGAGTACCTGCACAACGAGGCAGAACGTTTGCTGCTGGAGGCCATGGATGAGCTGGAAGTGGCTTTCAACAACACCACAGTGCGCACCGACTGCAATCACATCTTCCTCAATTTTGTCCCAACCGTCATCATGGACCCTTCTAAGGTTTTAATGAGTTTCAATGGATTTTTCTTTCAGGAAGGTACATATCTGCGTGCGTTTTGAGCTCTTGTGTTCTCGTTAGATTGAGGAATCTGTGCGCTCCATGGTCATGCGCTATGGGAGTCGTCTCTGGAAGCTCCGTGTGCTCCAGGCTGAGCTGAAGATTAACATCCGACTGACACCCACTGGCAAACAGATCCCCATCCGCCTCTTCCTGACCAATGAGAGTGGCTACTACCTGGACATCAGCCTGTACAAGGAGGTCACAGACTCCCGTACAGGACAGGTGGGGCACAAAGACCGACAGGTGGGGCTCACGTGTCTCTCATTAACACAAACACATATTATATGCAGACAGCTGAAACTGAACAACAGTTCAGTATGACTTTGTCATCCCTCATTGTTTGTTAATAATATATGTTAATTTTATATCAGTAGCAAACACACTATCAGTGAAAAGTTTGGACACACATTCTTTACATTTGATTATTATAACTCTACATATTTTTGAAAATTAGTGAAGTCAAAGCTAGGAAATAATACAAATAGCAGTTATGCAAATTAAGCAGTGACCAAAAAATACATCTTATATTTTTTCTTATATTTTATCTTTTTCAAATTTGAAACCCTTTCATCCAGTATGTGGATTTATTTTTTAGATATTTGTATATATATAAAATATGTGAAAAAATTTATGTAATATGTAAAATATATAAATATGTGAAAAATATACACAGTATGTCTGCTCTCAGTCATTTATTAGATCAACATTTTTAAATCATAAACAATATTTAATGTGTATATATACAATGTTTCATATATACATTTCTGTTCAAAAGTTTGGGGTTGGTCAATTTTTTTGTTTGTTTTTGAAAGAAGCATTTATTTAATTAAAAAAAATATATTAAAACAGTAATATTGTGAAAGATTTTTACAAATTAAAATGAATTATAAAATTGTTAGAATTCTTACAATTCTTAAAATTGGTAAAATTAAAATTAATTTGTGCTCAAGAACCATTTCTTGTCAGCACTGTTGATCAGTTAATTCCTTCAAAAAACCTACTAAACCCAATATTTTGAATGGTATTGTATATATCTATGCTATTACTAATTATGATTAATAAGCAGCATTATTTTGGTGTTTATATTTATCATGATAAAAATGAATTGTCCCATGTGTCCAAACATAAATGGCACTGTACAATTTTGTTGTTGCACTAATATTCTTTAAGACACTGGCGTCGAGTGATTTGTCATTGTGCTAGTCACCATTTAGTTTCATTTGTCAGTGATATGGTGACTTTTTATCTGAATGTAAAAAAGCATTTCATGGAGTTGAATTAATAATTTTTGACAGATCTTTTGTTATTGTAACATCAACTGTCAGTTTTGTGTTTATATCATTGGCCAACTGTTATCTGTTTGTGTATACATGGTGAAAATGATAGACTTACATATATAGTTATTTGTGTTTCTTTACCTATGCTTGACTTGGTGACTCTTTTGTCCTCTGTCTCTCTCTCATATCAGATCATGTTCCAGGCTTATGGAGATAAGCAGGGTCCTCTTCATGGCATGCTTATCAACACACCTTATGTCACTAAAGACCTCCTGCAGTCCAAACGCTTCCAGGCCCAGAGCCTCGGTACCACCTATGTCTACGACTTTCCAGAGATGTTCCGTCAGGTATTGTCCACAAACTGACACGAGAGATATAAGAGATTCAACTTATAATTTCATTTCAATGTATATTAACATTTTAAATATTTATGGTCAGTATGATTTCTAAGAAATTAATACTTTTATTCAGCAAAGTTGTGTTAAATTGATCAAAATTGACAGTTGAAACACTTTTGATGTAAAGACTAGAGATGCACCGATTGATCGGCCAGTGATCAGAATCAGACGATTTTTTGCATCGATCATCGTCATCGATCCGGGCCAGTCAGTCTCACGTCTTGCCGATTCTGAGATGATCCTTTTATTGCCAGCGGCGCCGGCAATGTCGTCACATCCACGTGCACACTCACAATATAAACATGTTTTTTCGCGTAAGAATGAAGTTTAATCTTATAAAATTATTTATGCATCTGAAATTTTGTAATTTGTAAATTACAGTGTAAATGCATTTATGGCACCTCAGTTTCATCAAACTGCCTGTGTAAATGCATCTAATGCCACTTCAGAAGTAGGTTCTATTTCCTCATTCCTTCAGTTTCTCATTATTCTAACTTAATTAATTGAAAATAAGTAAGAAAACAATGTGAAAGATGCCACATTTAATAAGGTTAGGTGAAAAAAATTAGCATTTATAAACATAGTGGAAAATGACATTTGTTTTGTTTCATACATTTCTTCCTCTCTCCAGTCTCAGTGCACTTTATTTTGAGAGTTTAAGTGAGAAAAACTCTGTAATGTTTAATCATTTATTTCATGTAAATCATTTTTGCGTTGACATTTGCATAGATTTTTGTTTGTATATGCTGTCAATTATAGTTCTTAGAAAGAAAATCGGAATCTGCAAAAATCGGTATCGGCAGGTCACACTTCCAAAAACTCGGACATCGGAACCGGCCAAGAAAATTGCAATAGAAGATAAATGTCTTTACTAGAAATGCACCTATGTTGTTGAACGTTCTATTCATCCATTCACATTCATCATGGTTTTCCAGAAAAATATTAAGCAACCCAACTGTTTTCAAAATTAATAACAATAACATTTTTTTACTTAAATTACTGTATTTTTGATCAAGTAAATGCAGTAATAGTGAGCATAAAAGACTTTTCGAAAAATGTAAAAATCATACTGACCCCATACTTTTGAACAGTAGAGTATATTTTAATACACAAAGCTGATTATCAAGTCGTTTGTTTATTCTTTTTTTTTCTCCATTTTCCATTTTCCTCTAGGCTCTGAGGAAGCTATGGCAGTCCATGGCAGTCCAAGCCAACTTACCCAAGTGTCCTCTTCCTTCGGAATTGCTGACCTTCACAGAGCTGGTTCTGGATTCTCAGGGTCAGCTGGTGCAAATGAACCGCCTACCTGGAGGAAATGAGGTTTAGATTGCACCATGTTAATGATATTGGCTAAAAACCATGTTTTGTAAAAATGGATTATCTTAAACTAATCTGAATCAACAAAGAACTGATTTCAACTGAATAATGACTATTGCCTTGAGTTGCTTTACAGAGAATGAAATTCTGTTTGCATCACTGAATCATTGTTTTATTTTTGAGCACTGTAAATCTGCTTTGAAACAATCTGTAATGTATAAAGCACTATAGTTATAAAGGAGACTTGACTTAAACAGAAAATAACTGCAACTCAAACTTAATGTGTGGCATGGCATGTCTTGCTCATTTTCAACAAATGATCACATGCAGTAAATTTTGTACACCCTTTGTTTATTAAATGTTGGTTTGTGAATATCTACAAGCATTTATTTAGTTATCACACCTTTATTGTGGATAGAAAATTAACTTATGATTCCCTAGATTGGCATGGTAGCATGGCGGATGACTCTCCGAACCCCTGAGTACCCGGCCGGCCGTGAGATTGTTGTGATCAGCAATGACATCACACATAAGATTGGCTCCTTCGGGCCGCAGGAGGATGTGCTGTTCCAGCAGGCTTCAGAGATGGCACGAGAAAGCGGCATCCCAAGAATCTATATCGCTGCCAACAGCGGAGCCCGGATTGGCCTGTCAGAGGAGATCAGACATATGTTCCATGTGGCCTGGCAGGATCCAGCAGATCCGTACAAGGTTTGAAGTGGCTCCAGGGGAAGGGATCAGTTATCATTGATGTAGTGTTTTCTCTTCAGGAATTGTGTGGTAATCACAGTGTTTTCCTGTTAAATGGTAGGGCTTTAAGTACCTGTACCTCACACCTCAGGACTATAAGAAGGTGTCTGCTCTGAACTCAGTCCACTGTGAACATGTGGAAGACGAGGGTGAATCCAGGTGAATTACATATTATCCCATACACAGACATAAAAGCATTAACAATAAAAAAGTCTAAGAATGGTCTTTGCTGAATAATTTCAGTGAAAAGTTGAACCGGGAGGAGGTTTTTAGTTCTGAAGGTTCACATTGTACATTGAAGTTTTATTTCAAAAGATCTCATTGATTAGGGTCATTTTTTGTTGTTCTGTTCTAATGTTAATTCTCCTCTAATGTGTGTCTTTGCAGGTATAAGATCACTGATATCATTGGTAAAGAGGAGGGGTTGGGTGTGGAGAACTTGAGAGGTTCTGGCATGATCGCGGGTGAATCTTCACTGGCGTATGAGGATATCATCACCATGAACCTGGTACGCTAGCAGAACACAAACACACACTTTTTAAAAACTGGCGAAGATTTAGCAAAACATTTGGGAAAGTTCCACTATTCACAAAAGTAGGGATGCACGATCATGATTTTTCATTGCCGATTCCGATACCGATTTTTTACAAGCAAACTGGCCGATTCCGATACCGATTTTTTCTTTATCTTTAAGCAACAAAGAAAGAAGGAAAGTGTGCATAAACAAGATGTTTATTTGGTATTTAATAGGCCAAACTGGCTTTTGGCTATTGAAAACAATAACCGTAACCATCTGAAATTAACAGCAGTATCTGCACAGTAAGTAGCCTACATTCAATACAAACATAGATGGTAAAAACATCAGCATTTAGCTTTTGTTTTTGAATTGTGTTGAAACTACATAGATCTAGCCTTTAATTTCACACGGTTACAGTTAATCTTTTCATTTAAGTCAATAACTGCATAGTCAACACACATTCAATAAGATGTTTCTTAATCAGCATTCAGTATTTGTTTTAGTTTTTAAATTTGGTTTTAAATTTAAAAAAAAGGTCTTTACCAGTGAGACTAAATAAAAGTATGATATATAAATACATTATTTCAAAATGTTAAAATCAAATAATGTTGGTGCGAATAAAACAAAGATGCAAAGTGTTTCATTCATCCAATTAAAAAAAATTGAGGGTAATGATTTACATCTATATTTTTTAACTTGAGCCAATGAAAAATAAATAACTTATTGTCTCAAGTAAAAAAATATAGATGTGAATCATTGCCCTGAAATTTTTTAATTGGATGAATGAAACCCTTTTTTTCAGTGTGCTACAGCAGGTGATTTTTAAATCAAATTAAGTCTATGTAATTTTAAGGTAAAATAAAAATAATCTTTCCAAAAAAATCCATTCAAATAAATAATTTCAGTTTTGTCACAGCTTAGTCCGTTTCGTTTTTCATCCAACACTTGAAGTTGAGCTGAACATGATCTCTACACGGTCTACGCGTGTTCAGGGTGCGGACCAGAACTGTAGGCTACACTCGCGCAGCTTCAGTGAGCAGGAAAGGGACTCTTATTTGTCCGCCAGTACACCAACGGCTGATCGCTTCCTGCTATCTGTGCCTCCGACATGAAGCTCTGCATTTCCAGCGCTGAACGGCTGCCCGTGTCCTGCGCACAGATTTTGAAATACTTCCACACAAATGACATAGCGAACGATTACAATGTAGTCTGTGCACGCGTGCGAACTTCTGGAAAAATCGGCCGAAAAAAGAACCAAAACCTTTAAATTTTAAGCAAAAACGGCCGGTTCCAATTCCGGTCGGTCAACCGGTGCATCCCTACACAAAAGCTCATAAGCATTACATTTGGTAAAGCATTGCCTAGGATAAGATTAAGGTCAGCAAGATTTTTTTTTTTTTTTTTATGTATATATTATTAGTTTTTCCTGCAAAGTAGCACTAAGTAGACTAAATAATGAATGGCATTTATGATGTTGCAATATGAATATGCAATATTACTGTTTTCACTGTATTTTGAACCAAATAAATGCAGCTGCGGTGAGCATAATAGACCTCTTTAAAAAAAATAATAATAATAATGAATATAATCTTACCCAAACTTTTGTGCTGTAGATGTTATAGTGTTTCTAAATGTCTGTGTTTGCTGGTCCTCAGGTAACATGCAGAGCCATTGGAATTGGAGCATATCTCGTAAGACTGGGCCAAAGAACCATACAGGTGGAGAACTCTCACATCATCCTGACTGGAGCTGGAGCTCTCAATAAGGTCAGCAGCTGCACCCATTTACATGTTTTCTAGTTTTAGAATTCATAAGCCATCTGTGCCTTCTCAAAGCAGTTTTATAATTCACCTTGTATGATCTGTATGTTTTCAAAGTTCTTCTCTGTTGTTTAGTTGGTGGTATGAAAGATGGCATTTGTGCATAAATTACTTATTCACTCTGCTGATAAGGGCATTTTAATTGGCCTCTCTTTAAATTGCTTGAAGTAATTTGATTGGTCCGAGGCAGGAATTGTGACAGGTTAGCATGAACTCCAAAAGCCTTGTGTGCACTCAACTATGACTCAAATAAATTAATGCCTAATTCATGCAATTACGACGATGACTTTTATGAATCCGCCAGTTTTTTATTTTACTGGTGACAGCGGTTGGATGTGGTTGGCTGTGCAATCAAGCACATGTTAAAGGAACAGCTCACCCAAAAATGTCAACTCTTTCATCATTTATTCACCCCTCATATCATTACAAACCCATATGACTTTATTTCATATAAAAAAAATGTCCTGTTCCACGTGTCCATACTATGTACTTATAAAGTAGAAATTACAATAACTGAGTAATAACTACATATTATGCATGAACTTAAGCCATGTAGTTACCTTATAATGAAATTGCTCAAGAAAGTACTGGGTAGTATAAGTTCACATGCTATAAAATGTTTCCAGGCAATTACTATGTAATTTAAGCAGTTGGGTCTTGTGATGTTCAAGCATAAACAGTAAGCAAAGGCACCACATGTGCTTCATTGGGAACATAAATTAAATAAAAAATACAAATACTTGCTACAAACAGGGATGGTATTAAAACTGATGGTATGAAAAAGACAATAGAAGTCAATGGAAAATCATCTGCTAAAATATTTTAAAAAGTGTGTTTCTGCAGGTTTATAATTCACCTCTCAGTGACTGCCATCCCCCCACGTCTCTCTGTCTGTCTCCCATCATGATGCTGCAGCTCCTGCAGGAATAATAGAAAGAGAAGCGTGAAGTTGTTATTTGCATAGAAATAGGCTGATGCCTGGGGCAGAGACCGGGGAGGGGCACCCATATCATTCCTCTGAGAACAGAATGAGCATTTCTACTGCTACAGATATCCCTGTATTGCTCTGCCTGTCTCCCATCACTCTGTGCAGCATTCTAGATTAGGGTTGGCAACCGAGAAACAGTTCTTATTCAGAACAATATCCTTTAATTGTTCTTAAATGTCTGGTGTGGACAGAAAAACGGTATTCAGCTATTTCAGTCATGGTAATGTGTCATAGCCAGTATCTCTTTGTCCTCTCTGAAACTGCAGGAACGCCCCATCTATCTCCATCTGAAAATGTTCTTTACAGTCCCATTACTGTGTTAATTAGAGCAGAACCGTGATCGGCACATTTACAAATACCCATCATTACCGCACAGGTCTCAGAACACGTCAGGTCTGTAAGTGATTATGATGGTTACAAAGGTGTCAGTCTCAAAGTTTAGAGTGTTTTTTGTGCATGTGTACCTGTGATAGTGTTACTTGTGATATGAAAGTGTTCAGACTTTCATTAACCACTAGAACAAAAGGGACTTACCAGACATAAAAACTGGAGCTAGAGTCAAGGCCTAGACAAAAAACTATATTCCCTGCACCCCATGTACTGTACATACCAGAACTAGACCTCCTGTATATCAGGTCCAAACCAAGACTAACCCTGAAAAAAGGTTAAAGTTTAAGTAGTTGATTCAAGGACCGGGCTAATGATTTTAGTGAACTTAATGGCTAAAATGTCTATGTTGCCTTTCAGAGTCACGCAGTTTTTGTACATTCTCTGAAATGGATGAGGTAATTATCACATGTGGTACAGACTGCAGTCTTGCCTAAGACCATAAACCGAGCTGTCGAACTATATGTTTAGTTTGAAACAATATGGTTTAAACTGAAAAATTGGTAATATGAAAGCTGTCTTGAGGATTGGGGAGCTCCTTGTGGTACAGAACCACAAAACAATCTATAGGAGGTGGTCTGAGTTTTGTTGCAAAGGAACTGTCTAAAACAAAAACACATTGGCTTACGTTATGTTCTGTATAATGTTAGCTTGTGGTGATTGTTACGTCCCAAGATAAAATAGCCAGATAAATGATTAATGCACTGGGGTTCGATAAAGTCAAGCGAGTCTAAAACCTAAACTGTGAGGGGTTCCAGGAGCAATTGCACTCTGATTCAGATCGCACTCAATGCAGAAAATGTACCTTGTGTGAAAGCTCTCCAAGAGTAATGACCATGACCCAAAACCATGTATGTGGTCTCAAGAGGTCTGGAGGACAAGAAACGAAATTCAAATCTCTGGTATATAGCCATAAATTTAGTGAACTTGAGTGTTATGTTGGCGTTGGATTTTCTGGAAGAGGTAAGTAATAGCCAGTTGTGTAAAAAGTTTACTTTTGAAACAGCATATTCAGTTTTCTTATTGGGCAAGCAGAATTTATAAGAGCTGAGTCGTGAATGTCTGCGCCATCAGTGGCACCAAACAAAATTGCAAAAACAATGACCATTTTTAAAACTGTTTCCTAGTCACTCTTCCTATATTCAAAGGATCTCAAATATTGCATTTGTTCAAGACATCTTGCAGAGTTTAACTCTTACTTGCCCCGGCAAACCTCACTAGAAGTTGGCTGTAATCCTGAAGACTTCAGGTTTGTTTATCTGAGATTGTAGCTAAACTAAGCAGGACCTTGACCCTTCACGGACATGATTTGACACCACTGCCATATGCCATTCAGCCCAAAAGTTGGTCTCATTTCAAACTCATAGAATTGCTTGAACCAGAAGTTGTCAAGGAGTTCAAACAAACAGAAATGCTTTACAGTATTTAAACTGTGTATAGTTTACAATGCCACAAAAAATTACCGTATTTTCCTCAGTATAAGGCGCAGGGGTGCTGTACAAGATCCAGGGCCCTATGCATAGGCAGTCCTAATGCCCCCCCCCCCCCCCATTGAAAATATATATTCTAGTATACATCCAATATATTCCAATATACATCACTCAAATATATATATACTTTTCAAGGGTCTCTCTTCCTTTGGGGCCCTGGTAATCAGTACTGGTTTTACCCCCAGTCCAACGCCCGTGATAAGGCGCACCGGATTATAAGGCGCACCTTCAATGAATGGCCTATTTTAGGACTGTTTTCATATATAGGGCGCACCGGATTATAAGGCGCATAGAATAGAAGATACTGCAGTCAAACGTTTGACTGGGTTTGCGTTATGCATCCACTAGATAGAGCTGTGCTAAAGGGAATGTCAACATTTTGACAGAGCGCCTTGATCTATATATAAGGCACTCCGGATTATAAAGCGCACTGTCGTTTGTTGAGAAAATGAAAGGCTTTTAAGTGCGCCTTATAGTGAGGAAAATACGGTACATCACTCTATTGAATCATTGTATGTGATTCTTCAATCAGTGTGTGAATAGAGAAAGGAAGGTGAAATCTGAGTATTGATGTAGTCCTCGAGGCATAACCCCTTACTCTCCCCCGCTGACCACTCGGTGACCTCTTCATTCTTCCCAGGTCATTGACAGCATTGGGTGGAGAGCACAGTCTCCTCAGCCTCCAGCACTGGGCTGACTGCCTGTGTGATGGTATTGATCCACAGCCTCAGGACCTCCACTAGCACTGACATTTCCATAACATAACACACACTCCATGCTTCCTAGTTCTGTGTTACTTCCTCAAGTAAGAAGTAAGAAGAAGCGTTAGTGACATCAAGTCACCTTTATTTATATAGCACTTTTAACAAAAAATTGTGTCAAATCAACTGAACAACATTAATTAGGATAACAGTTTGTCAATAATGCAAAATGACAGTTAAGGCAGTTCATCACTGAATTCAGTGATGTCATCATTCAGTTCAGTTTAAATAGTATCTGTGCAGTCATTTGCAATCAAGTCAACAATATCGCTGTAAATGAAGTGTCCCCAACTAAGCAAGCCAGAGGTGACAGCGGCTAGGAACCAAAACTCTGTCGTGACAGAATGGAGAAAAAACCTTGGGAGAAACCAGGCTCACTCAGGGGGCCAGTTCTCCTCTGGCCAGACGAAACCAGTAGTTCAGTTCCAGATTGTCCAGATGAATCATCTGTTTCCTGTGGTCTTATCCCGGTGTTCGTCTGAGACAATGTCTTTACAGGGGATCTGTATCTGGAGCTCTAGTTTTCCTGGTCTCCGCTGTCTTTCAGGGCTATAGAGGTCGTTTCTAGGTGCTGAACCACCATCTGGTCTGGATACCTACTGGATTCGGGTGACTGCAGTGACCCTCTGATCTGGATACAGACTGAATCTGGTGGCTACGGTGACCTCGGAATAAGAGAGAAACAGACTAATACTAGCGTAGATGCCATTCTTCTAACAATGTAGCAAGTACATCGGGTGTTATGGGAATTGTTCCCAGTTCCAGTTAACCTAATTAATGCAGCCTAAAAATCATTTAACGGATTTGGATATTAGAAGCATATTAGTGTGTTATGTGTAAGCCAGGTTAAAGAGGTAGGTACTCCATACTGCACTAGTGATCGATATGATACCTCTTCATTCACTGCTACGAATTGATGGCAGTCATATAAGTAAGATTTGAACCATGCTAATGCACTTCCAGTAATACGAACAAAGTTTTCTAGTCTATGCAAAAGAATGTTGTGGTCAATAGTGTCAAATGCAGCAGTAAGATCCAATAGCACTAATAGAGAGATACAACCACGATCAGATGATAAGAGCAGGTCATTTGTTACTCTAAAGAGAGCAGTCTCAGTACTATGATACAGTCTAATTCCTGACTGGAAATCCACACAGATACCATTTTCTCTAAGAAGGAATATAATTGTGAGGATACTACCTTTTCTAGTATCTTGGACCAAAAAGGGAGATTCGAGATCGGTCTATAATTAACTAGTTATTTGGGGTCAAGTTGTGGTTTATTTGATGAGAGGCTTAATTACATCTAGCTTGAAGGTTTTGGGGACATATCCTAATGACAGGGAGGAACTAATAATAGTCAGAAGTTGATCTGTGACTTCTGAAAGCACCTCTTTAAGGAGCTTAGATGGAATAGACTCATTTAAAATAATGTAATCATCAGGTTTTAGCCAGGTTTCTGTTAAACAGAGCACATCTAGATTATGATCAGTGATCATATCATATAAAAAAAGTGCTTTCATAGAAAAGGACTTGATATTCAATAAGCCAAGCTTTATCATTTGTTTATCCGTATTGCATCTGTTTTTTATTTGTTGAACCTCAATTAAATTGTTACTCTTAAATTGGTTTGGACTTTTTTTTTTGTATTTTCTAGTTCGGGGAACAGACACAGTCTCTATAGTGTGAAAGAGTCTCTAAGAATCTGTGCTGAGAATTAACTGACTTCTGTGGCAAGAGGCGGCTAGCAGACGGTCGGTTTAACCAGTCTGTCTGCTTCCTGACCTGGGTACCAGTTAGCCAAGTACAGACTCTAAGACAATGTGCCATATTTCTAGAGAGAAGAGCGGCACCACCCCAGGAGGGATGTAGACCATCTCTTTTCAACAGGTCAGGTCTGCCCCAAAAACTAGTCCAATTGTCTATGAAACCTATGTTATTCTGCGGGCACCACTTACACATCCAGCCATTGAGTGATGACAATCTGCTATGTATCTCCACGGTAAGCAGGGAGGGGACCAGTGTCTTACAGTGTCTGACATCGTGCTTGCAAGTTCACACACCTCTTTAATTTTATTTTTATTGATCTCTGACTGGCGAAGTCGAACATTATTAGCTTTAGCGTGAATAACAATCTTACTGTATTTACGTTTAGCATTAGCCAGCACTTTTAAATTTGCCAAGATGTCAGACGCTCTGGCTCCCGGTAAACATTGAACTATGGTGGCTGGCGTCTCTATTTTCACATACCGTACAATAGAATCGCCAATAACTAGAGCACTTTCATCAGGTTTCTCACAATGGCTGTGTCACTGTGTGGGGAGAACCTGTTTAATGTTCTGATCGAAACAGAATAGCAGTGTTTTGACCCGTGACTATGCCGCCTCACAGTCACCCAGTTGCCCTGCATACATGCATCTATCACATGTGAACCCCTCGTCGCCGACAGATAAACTATACATGTGGCAAGCGGTGCAAATAACAATAGCAGGAGAAGCCATTTCTCACCGTGCTTGATGAAAAATTCTTACCACAGTTGTTTGATGAACTTGTGAAAAACCGGAGCGAGAGAGTAGCGAGAGAGAGGAGAGGAAAAAAGAAAACCGCGATAGGCACTAATGGAAACCGTAATGACAAGCTAACAAGTGCTCACGCACTGCAGATGCGCTGATTTAGAATAAAAGTGAACGATCGAATTAATCAGATTAGATAGATAGATAATATCAGAAATATGGTGGGTGTTAAGTTATATTTTAGCACTTTAAACAATAGAGATTGCTAGTAAAATAGAGGTTCTACAGAAATACAAAGCTACATGGAGCTACGATCACAAACCAGCAGCAAGGCAAGCAGGAAGCAAGAATAACACTGTCCAACAGTCACACCCACACTGTTAACATCACTGTTAATCAACATAAAGTCTTGTGTACATTGTAGCTTATTCTGGCCAAGAATCACCCAACAGTCTGATTTCAGTCTATTTTCAAGGTGGCATCATCAATTATATGTCATGGGAATTGTTCAGATGGTCATGAAGGTCAAAGATGAAGTTCTTTAGACTTTGACCATCATTGCAATTCTTGACCTGTGGGCGACTTGACGGGGTAGCGCAGTAGCTTGACTCCTGAATCCATAGTCAGATGGGAGTAATAAAAAAGGCTTAGTGGGACATGCCTGACCAACATTTAAAGCAAGAATGGGAAAGTCGGGGAAAGTCGTGGCCTAATGGTTAGAGAGTCGGACTCCCAATCGAAAGGTTGTGAGTTCGAGTCCCGGGCTGGCAGGAATTGAGGTTGGGGGGAGTGCATGTACAGTTCTCTCTCCACCTTCAATAACATGACTTAGGTGCCCTTGAGCAAGGCATCGAACCCCCAACTGCTCCCCGGGCGCCGCAGCATAAATGGCTGCCCACTGCTCCGGGTGTGTGCTCACAGTGTGTGTGTGTGTTCACTGCTCTGTGTGTGTGTGCACTTTGGATGGGTTAAATGCAGAGCACAAATTCTGAGTATGGGTCACCATACTTGGCTGAATGTCACTTCACACTTTCACTTTAAATGACCAACCACAGCTCTTTTTTTATATGCTATTTATGGGCAGGGGTTACTATGAAATCGATGGTTCCACAATCTTAAACTGGTGTGCAGCCGAGTGATCACTAATTCACATAAAGGCATATCATTCTACATGAAGACTAGAGACAACACAAAAATGCTGACTAGATATATACTTTGAGACACATTGAAGAACAAATGGTTGATATAATTTCAAACAAAATTTGGCCAAAGCAAAGGTTTTTTGAAGTTAATTTTGGTGATTCAAAACAGATGTTAATCGCCTTTAAACTGCCATTGGTCTTCGCTTTGTAAAGTGTGGAAAATATTTATTTGATCCCCTGCTGATTTTGTAAGTTTTGTAAGTTTGTCCAAAAACACATTATATGAAGGTTAGAAATTGATGTGCATTTCAGTGAGTGAAATAAGTATTTGATCCCCTACCAACCAGCAAGAATTCTGGCTTCCACAGATTTGTTATGTTTCCCATTTGGAACTCAAAATTGCGAATTTTAGGCTATCGGTTGTTTATTATTCATGCAACAATGCATATTACTGTTGTAGTTTTAATTAATACCCATTGCTATATAGCTGATAACATTGTCTAGTGAAAATTTAACTATTATACTGAATAGAATAAAGTTCTTCATGACTAGTGCTTACGTATTTCATTTCATTCTGTAACCTACTTGTTCAGTAGATCGGTGTACTAGAGTTAAATGATACTGTTTTTGACAATTTTTATAACATTTCTGACGGATAATATCATTATAATTTTTTTGTTTCCTGAATGTCGGGTTCTGTCAGCAATAACCTGTCCATTGGCTTTTATCATTACTGTCAGTTTAAGTGCCAGCGATGTAGTGTTGCCAGATATTGCTATTAAAACAAACATAAAACAAAGATAAAAATATTGCTGTCCCTAAACCGAAACTTCCTAATCGATAATTTTCCTAAAGTGTTAAATTAAGTGAAAAAGACAAGTCCACAAATGCTTATAATAGCTGGATCTGGCAACACGGAGACTGTGCCCATGCCCTCACTCTCAACTCATTCACTCTGGCGGCATCTCACGGTGATCATTTACATACCACGGATGCTAAATATTATTGCAAACTGTCTGAACTGTGTTAGACATGTCTTGCAGCCATTCATATGAGGAGTTTAAAATTTGCTTTCTGAATGACTAATTTGCTGTTAGTTTTGAACATTAAAAATTTTATGAGGTCTGAACCTCAGTGACCTCATAGCTGGCTACGGGCCTGTATCAAATGATATAACAGACAAAGCAATAGTGACCACATAATAAAAAGTTTGCCTCTCTCGCTATTTACAATATATGTACAAAATTGGTGGGCAGGGCTAAACAGGCATTGATTTAGAAGCAGGCGTTGATCTTCTGCGGGTTATCCACATTATGTCATAAAGTGGCACATTCCAGAACCTGTCTTTTTGGCAGATTTGCTTCAATATAAGCTGTTTTTAGACTAAAAGATTACTGTAAGTTTCAGAACTCAAAACTTTCTTCTCATAGTACAATGACCTCCTATATGTCAAAAGATTAAGTCAAGTCAAGTCACCTTTATTTATATAGCACTTTAAACAAAATACATTGCGTCAAAGCAACTGAACAACATTCATTAGGAAAACAGTGCGTCAATAATGCAAAATGATAGTTGAAGGCAGTTCATCATTGAATTCAGTGATGTCATCTCTCTTCAGTTAAATAGTGTCTGTGCATTTATTTGCAATCAAGTCAACGATATCGCTGTAGATGAAGTGACCCCAACTAAGCAAGCCAGAGGCGACAGCGGCTAGGAAGCAAAACTCCATCGGTGACAGAATGGAGAAAAAAACCTTGGGAGAAACCAGGCTCAGTTGGGGGGGGCAGTTCTCCTCTGACCAGACGAAACCAGTAGTTCAATTCCAGGCTGCAGCAAAGTCAGATTGTGCAGAAGAATCATTTCATTTCCTGTGGTCTTGTCCTGGTGGTCCTCTGAGACAAGATCATGACAGGGGATCTGTATCTGGGGCTCTAGTTGTCCTGGTCTCCGCTGTCTTTCAAGGCAGTAGAGGTCCTTTCTAGGTGCTGATCCACCATCTGGTCTGGATACGTGCTGGATCCGGGTGACTGCAGTGACCCTCTGATCTGGATACAGACTGGATCTGGTGGCTACGGTGACCTCTGAATAAGAGAGAAACAGACAAATATTAGCGTAGATGCCATTCTTCTAATTATGTAGCAAGTACATAGGGTGTTATGGGAAGTGTTCCTGGTTCCCGTTTACCTAATTAATGCACCCTAAAAATAATTTAACGGATTTGGATATTAAAAGCATATTAGTATGTTATGTGTAAGCCAGGTTAAAGAGATGGGTCTTAAATCTAGATTTAAACTGCAAGAGTGTGTCTGCCTCCCGAACAATGTTAGGTAGGTTATTCCAGAGTTTAGGCGCCAAATAGGAAAAGGATCTGCTGCCCGCAGTTGATTTTGATATTCTAGGTATTATCAAATTGCCTGAGTTTTGAGAACGTAGCGGACGTAGAGGATTATAATGTAAAAGGAGCTAATTCAAATACTGAGGTGCTAAACCATTCAAGGCTCTATAAGTAATAAGCAATATTTTAAAATCTATACAATGTTTGATAGGGAGCCAGTGCAGTGTTGACAGGACCGGGCTAATATGGTCATACTTCCTGGTTCTAGTAAGAACTCTTGCTGCTGCATTTTGGACTAGCTGTAGTTTGTTTACTAAGTGTGCAGAACAACCACCCAATAAAGCATTACAATAATCTAACCTTGAGGTCATAAATGCATGAGTTAACATTTCTGCATTTGACATTGAGAGCATAGGCCGTAATTTAGATATATTTTTGAGATGGAAAAATGCAGTTTTACAAATGCCAGAAACGTGGCTTTCTAAGGAAAGATTGCGATCAAATAGCACACCTAGGTTCCTAACTGATGACTAAGAATTGACCGAGCAACCATCAAGTCTTAGACAGTGTTCTAGGTTATTACAAGCAGAGTTTTTAGGTCCTATAATTAACACCTCTGTTTTTTCAGAATTTAGCAGTAAGAAATTACTCGTCATCCAGTTTTTTTATATCGACTATGCATTCCATTAGTTTTTCAAATTGGTGTGTTTCACCGGGCCGCGAAGAAATATAGAGCTGAGTATCATCAGCATAACAGTGAAAACTAACACCATGTTTCCTGATGATATCTCCCAAGGGTAACATATAAAGCGTGAAGAGTAGCGGCCCTCCTCCATACTGCACTAGTGATCGATATGATACATCTTCATTCACTGCTAACAAAGTGTTCAAGTCTATGCAAAAGAATGTTGTGGACAATTGTCAAACGCAGCACTAAGATCCAATAAAACCAATAGAGAGATACACCCACGATCAGATGATAAGAGTAGATCATTTGTAATTCTAAGGAGAGCAGTCTCAGTACTATGATACGGTGGAAATCCTCACATATACAATTTTTCTCTAAGAAGGAATATAATTGAGAGGATACCACCTTTTCTAGTATCTTGGACAGAAAAGGGAGATTCGAGATTGGTCTATAATTAACTAGTTCTTTGGGGTCAAGTTGTGTTTTTTTGATGAGAGGCTTAATAACAGCCAGTTTGAAGGTTTTGGGGACATATCCTAATGACAATGAGGAATTAATAATAGTCAGAAGAGAATCTTTGACTTCTGGAAGCACTTCTTTTAGGAGCTTAGATGGTATAGGGTCTAACATACATATTGTTGGTTTAGATTATTTAACAAGTTTATACAATTCTTCCTCTCCTATTGTAGAGAATGAGTGGAACTGTTCCTCAGGGGGTCTAAAGTGCACTGTCTGATGCGATACTGTAGCTGACGGCTGAATGGTTGCAATTTTATCTCTAATTGTATCGATTTTAGAAGTAAAGTAGTTAATAAAGTCATTACTGCTGTGGTGTTGGGAAATGTCAACACTTGTTGAGGCTTTATTTTTCGTTAATTTAGCCACTGTATTGAATAAATACCTGGGGTTATGTTTGTTTTCTTCTAAAAGAGCAGATCTAGCAGTTTTTAATGCTTTTCTGTAGGATAGGTTACTTTTCCGCGAAGCAATACGAAATACATCTAGTTTTGTTTTCCTCCAGCTGCACTCCATTTTTCGGGCTGCTCTCTTTAAGGGTGCGAGTATGCTCATTATACCATGGTGTCAAACTATTTTCCTTAACCTTCCTAAAGCGTAAAGGAGCAACTGTATTTAAAGTGCTAGAAAAGAGAGTCCATAGCATATCCAAAACCTCAGAACAACTTGAAGATGTAACAGAAACTAAGGAATTTGGATACATCAGGAAGATAACTTAAAAAGCAGTCTTTTGTGATAGAAGTGATGGTTCTTCCATACTTGTAACAAGAAGTAGAATTTACAATTTTGGCTATATGAAATTTGCACAAAACTAAATAATGATCTGAGATATCATCACTTGGCTGCATAATTAAGGGAAATTAGATTTCTCCGTTCATGACCACTTCAACTAATGTTTAGAACATTTCACAGATAAAACTCTGCAACCAAAGCTTAATATGTTCTTAAAGGGATAGTTCACTTAAATAGCTAAATTATATCATTAATAACTTACCCTCATGTTGTTCCAAACTCGTAAGACCTCCGTTTATCTTTGGAACACAGTTTAAGATATTTTAGATTTTGTTCGAGAGCTCTCAGTCCCTCCATTAAAGCTGTGTGAACGGTATACTGTCCATGTACACAAAGGTAAGAAAAACATCATCAAAGTAGTCCATGTGACATCAGAGGGTCAGTTAGAATTTTTTGAAGCATAGAAAATACATCTTTGTCCAAAAATAGCAAAAAATATGACTTTATTCAGCATTGTCTTCTCTTCCGTGTCTGTTGTGAGAGAGAGTTCAAAACAAGCAGTTTGTGATATCCGGTTCGCGAATGAATCATTCGATTAACTTAACTTTTTGGTAAACAAAGGGAATTTACTATTAAATATAAAACATGGAAGAAATGTTGTGTGATTAAACCTTAAAAAAAATAATGTTTGATTATTTTTTTTATTGGTAGTCTATGTACATTCTGCTGAACAATAGT
Organism: Carassius carassius; assembly: GCF_963082965.1. Classification (NCBI taxonomy): domain Eukaryota; kingdom Metazoa; phylum Chordata; class Actinopteri; order Cypriniformes; family Cyprinidae; genus Carassius; species Carassius carassius. Next base: position 14,695,118 of record NC_081759.1, on the reverse strand, counting down.
CTTTAACCGGACTTTTATTTTGACAGGTTGACGTACCTTTACAGTTCTGTGTATGTGATGTGACACTAGTTTTACTCAAATCAAACGGTCAAATGCTCATGAAGTGACTGTCAGAGCAGTTCTGCAGAAGTTGTTCATGTGTTCACGTCTTATTTACTGAGACAGCAGACGCTGAAATCACCGGAGCGTCACGCGCGCTTCAGTGTGTGTAATAAAGGAAGACACGCTTCTGCTCCATTCATTAACAGAGACACGCAGAACATGCAGGATTCATATTTAAATAGACTGTTCCGGCTTAATATTTACAGAAATTCGTCCATATCGTGATTTGATGTAAGTGCAATGACCTATTTTTGATTAATTAATTCAAAATTTGGCAAATTCCGTGCCATTCCGCGTTTAACTGTAAATTACGTTTTTATGACTGGATTCCGCGATTCCCTCCGCGTTTTCTGCATCGCGGAAATCATAGGGCCCTAGTTGTGGTATGCCAGGTCTATGGACACACACCACGACGTTCTCTTTACATTTTTTTTGCCCACGCCCTCAAATCAAAACATTGCTGACTCCAAGCAGTATGCGATTTCAGACTCCGCGCTTGTGTCTCCTTCCGCTTTGTGGGTGACATAAACGCATTGTCACATTAAAAAAAATCATTGCGAAAGAACCTGACGTGAGATTTAAAATAAATTAAAAGAGGCTTCGAGGCAGAGGAATTTGCCTCAATCATTTTTTGTAATTGAGTTACTCAAGGAATCGTTTCAACCCTACTGTTAACTTTTGTAATGTTGCTGACACTCCCTCTGAGTTCAAACAAACCAATATCCCGGAGTAATTCATGTACTCAAACAGTACACTGACTGAACTGCTGTGAAGAGAGAACTGAAGATGAACACCGAGCTGAGCCAGATAACGAACAATACGTAGACTGACTCGTTCACGAGTCAAGAACCGGTTGCATCGGTTTTCGGATCACCAGTAGTTCTTTTGGACAGTTCGATTCAATAAACCGGTTGAAGAAATGGTTCACCGGTTCTTTTGCGATCGATGTAATGACGTCATTGGCGATGATTGCCCTTGATTCAAGCTATTGGTTTACTCGCGCTCATAACACTAGCACAGAATCAATCACCAAAAGAATCAGTTCAGTTCAGACGCTCTGTGTGTCAGTCTGCTTCACACTGAAACACACATCCGCAGTATCATCAGCTCCTCGGTTCTCGAATCGGACGTGTCTGACAGAAACGGTTCTTGACTCGTGAACGAGTCATTATCTGGCTCGGCTCGGTGTTCATCTTCAGTTCTATCTTCACAGCAGTTCAGTCAGTGTACTGTTTGAGTACATTAATTATTCAGGGATATTGGTTTGTTTGAACTCAGAGGGAGTGTCAGCCACATTAAAAAAGTTAACAGCTTAAGTCATTTGTGGATTAATGCGTTTTGGAGACACGAACCATTTAAACCGATTCCGTTCGATTTGGTGAACTGGTTCAAAAAGATCAGGTTACATCGAATGATTAGTTCGCGAACCGGATATCACAAACTGCTTTGTTTTGAACTCTCTCACAACAGACACTGAAGAGAAGACAATGCTGAATTAAAGTCGTATTTTTTTGCTATTTTTGGACCAAGATGTATTTTCGATGCTTCAAAAAATTCTAACTGACCCTCTGATGTCACATGGACTACTTTGATGATGTTTTTCTTACCTTTCTGGACTTGGACAGTATAGCGTTCACACAGCTTCAATGGAGGGACTGCGAGCTCTCGGACTAAATCTAAAATATTTAAAACTGTGTTCTGAAGATAAACGGAGGTCTTACGGGTTTGGAACAACATGAGGGTAAGTTATTAATGACATAATTTTGCTATTTGGGTGAACTATCCCTTTAAGGATATCTTCACACTAAATGCCTTAAAACTAAAAAAAAAAAAACACAGAAGTATTCAGTGTTGCAGCTTTGTGACTTGTAAACAAAACTTTTTCATTCAAACCATTGCTCTTTCTACACAGGTTCTGGGTCGCGAAGTGTACACCTCCAATAACCAGCTGGGTGGAGTACAGATCATGCACAATAATGGAGTCACACACACCACTGTGTGCGATGATTTTGAGGGAGTGTTTACATTACTGCTCTGGGTATCTTACATGCCGAAGGTATGCAGAACACTGTGAAATGTAACCCGGAGAATGTGATTTAGAGTCTCAACAGTGCCGTTCTCCTTCAGAATAAGTTGAGTCCTGTGCCAATGCTCAGTGCTAAAGATCCCATCGATCGGCCAGTGGAGTTTGTTCCTACCAAGGCACCTTATGACCCACGCTGGATGTTAGCAGGACGTCCCAGTCAGAGTGAGTAGATACTGCAACTTTAGACCTCGTTACATGTTTAACTCTATTAATAGCATCTGTCACTTGATTTTTTTAACATGGACCCTCTTATATGTACTTAATTTTTACCTTTTCCTATATCAGTGACATTATGCTGTCAAAAGAGCTCAACTTGTTAATTTGTTGAGGCCTCCTGCAGTGTTATTTTGTGTTTTTTGCTGAGGAATGTGTTGTTAAATGGAAATGTCCAGTAATGAATGAGTTTGGTCTGAGGGTTTATGTTTGAGGCACAGCACTAGGTCTCTCAGCACTAGGTCTCACTCAGAGATAAGACACTCTGGGATATATGGAGTGTTTTTTTATTGGCGAGACAGATTACACATCAGTGTAATTGCCACAGTGAGGTGGGGAGATATCGAGAGCTGGTGGCAGGAAGAAAAATCTTTGTCTCAGTGCAGAGACAGGTCTCAGTGTAATTGAATGGTAACCTCTTCCTGCAGCAAGCATGTGCTTCTCCTCGGTTAAGCTCAGCATATCTCTGATGAAGATAGGGTACTAATACAGCTCTGACGGTCTCTCTCCTTCCATACAGACACTAAGGGTGCATGGGTGAGCGGGTTCTTTGACCACGGCTCTTTTCTGGAGATCATGCAGCCGTGGGCACAGAGTGTAATAGTAGGACGGGCCAGGTAAGCACCAATGAATACTTTGGCCCCAAAAAGTATTTGGACTCTTAGGCAAGTTCTAAAACTTCATCAATGTCATTGTAGATGTCCCTTGGTCTGATGTCTTGTTATCTAAAGCAAACAAATTATGCTGCTGTAGAGCTCTCAGAACTAGGCATTTTCTAGAGAAATATGCATTATCTTTTTTTTCTTTTTCTTTTTTTTGCACATGCAATGGCGTATATTCGCAAATACTTGTTTTTCTAATGATTAACTACTCAAACTGAGCCCTTACTCTCCTCAGTGAACTTGTGTTGACCTATGACCTCAATTTCTAAAGGGCAACGTTTGTCAATTGGAAAGGTCCTGCTCTGATAAATGCACTTTGAATGCTCCTGTGGGGAACATTAGTTTCACATCAGTCTTCTACTCAATGCCTTTTTAGTTGTCTGCCAAAATACAGATTGACAATGGATGTGTCAGTTTTATTTACCTTTTAGAGTATTTGTCTGCATGATAAAGCTTGATTTTGCAATTTATTTTAATTTGCTTTTTTTCTTCTTTTTACATTTTTTAATTTACACATTCAAACATTAAAATAATAATAAAAAAGACCTTAAATGTGTGACAGGAAGAAAATTATACTGTGTGTATGTGAAAATTCATATTGTATCAAATATATATCTATATTATATTAAATATGTCCCTGTGTAACAAACATTCTGACTTGTCATTTGTAGGTTGGGCGGGATCCCAACTGGAGTAGTTGCAGTGGAAACCCGATCAGTGGAGCTGTCTATCCCAGCAGACCCAGCCAATTTGGACTCAGAAGCCAAGGTGATCACTTGGAAACACTTTACACACTCTGGTCATCTTTCCGAAAGGCATTAAGTGGCAGTGTTCTGTACTTTTTCTGGTAGATCATCCAACAAGCAGGGCAAGTGTGGTTCCCTGACTCTGCTTTTAAGACAGCACAGGCCATTAAAGACTACAACAGGGAGGGGCTTCCACTCATGGTGTTTGCCAACTGGAGGGGCTTCTCTGGAGGGATGAAAGGTCAGTAATACCGGAAATGAAGTAGGATGCACCTTAGTGAACTATGATTATCTCTGCTAATACCTTATGCTCTCCTGTCTTCAGACATGTATGACCAGGTGCTAAAGTTTGGAGCATATATAGTAGACGGGCTGAGAGAATACAGACAGCCAGTGCTGGTGTACATTCCTCCACAAGCAGAGCTCAGGGGAGGATCGTGGGTCGTTATAGACCCCACCATCAACCCTCGCCACATGGAGATGTATGCGGATAAGGACAGCCGGTAAGAACCAGTTTTGTTTATTTATTTTTATTTTTTTGGTTTGTTTCGTTTTGTTTTTTTTGTCATTTTGTGTTGCATCTTGTTTTTTTATTTTATTTTATGTAAATGTAACAGTGTATTAACACTGCATGTTTGGTTTTGTTTTGCTTTTGTGTTTTTATGTTTTTTTGTTTTGTTTTGTTTTGTTTTTTTGTCATTTTGCGTTGCATCTTGTTTTTTTATTTTATTTTATGTAAATGTAACAGTGTATTAACACTGCATGTTTGGTTTTGTTTTGCTTTTGTTTTTTTGTTTTGTTTTGTTTTTTTGTCATTTTGCGTTGCATCTTGTTTTTTTATTTTATGTAAATGTAACAGTGTATTAACACTGCATTGGTTGTTTATATGTTTGTTGTGTTTGTTTTGCTTTGTTGTTTTTGATGGGATTGGTTTTATTTGGTTTTGTTGTTTGGTTGTGTTTTGTATAGTTTTGTTTATTTGTTTTGTTATTGTTTTATCATTGTGCATTCTTTTATTTTATGTAACGGTGTATTAACACTACATTAAAACAGAAAACTAAGAAAAAAAACACCAAAAATTTTAATAAATATAAAATTTAATTAGTCGTGTCCGACCTTTCAAGCAAGCCATTTTGAGTAATGATGGAAGAAAATCATTGAATTTGTTTCAAACAAATTCACTTTAATAACCTATTTGAATAAATTGATTGATCAGTGTGTGCGTTCTGCAGCGGTGGTGTGCTGGAGCCTGAAGGCACGGTGGAGATCAAGTTCCGTAAAAAAGACCTGGTGAAGACCATGAGACGGGTGGACCCTATATACATGGGGCTTGCAGAAAGACTGGGTATGTTTCTCACAATGCGGTCTCTCCCTTGAAATTTTGTTTTATTGGGCGTGTATGAGTGTTATATTAAAGCACTTCATCTCTGCACTCTGCTGATGGTGTCGACCCTTTCTCTCCTCCCTGAGGAGCAGTGTCAATCACAGGAGTCTCAGATCAATCAGTTCGCATTGCTGTTCTGTACCTTCTTCGATCGATTACCCCGTCAGCAGTCACTAAAATGGACTGTGCCACCACAGTGGCCTGTAGTGTTGCAGGCAGCCACGCTGAATGATTGGCTGTGATGGGATCAATCTCTTTTGAACAGCCACAGGCTGATGTGAGATTCAAAAGAGCTCCTCGGTTGGCAGCACTCTAGCGGTGTGATTCTTCCTGATTTTCATGTACAGAATGAGGGACTAACACATGGATGCCAAAATAGCAGAATTGTGTTCATTAACTTTAGCCAGTCTGAAATCAAAATTAACAATTTTAATGCACATTTATTTTACACTGTTTACCAGTAGGTGTTATTCTAAATTGTTCATCAAAAAGGAATTACATGCTTCCCAATGTTTTTATAGTATTGTTTATACATTATTATAGTATGTTTATATTTAGCTTTTATTTTAATTAAGTTTTAGTATTTTTGTATTATTATTAAATGCAGGACAATGTTTAATTTTCACTAAAATGTAAGTTTATAAATATTTTATCTAATATTTATATTTTATTTTATTTCAGTTAATAAAAATTATATGAATAGTTTTATTTTTAGTTAAAAACTGCACTGTTTGCTTTACTTTTCTTTTGGTTAATGCCACCTCATCCAAAAATATAACAATTAAAATAAAAAAGCTATTCAGTTAACTATTGTTTTAGGTAATGCAGCTTTTCTAAAACCTAGTCAAAAATAAATCCATTATAAAAATTCATTATTAAGTTATTTATAATAATTCAATTAAATTCAAGTTTATTTGTATAGAGCTTTTAACGATACAAATCATTGCAAAGCAACTTTACAGAAAATTAAGTTTCTACAATATTTAGTTGTAGCTTATCAGTGGTGACTGTTAGTTTTTGTGCATGACAGAAATTGTCAGAAAAATTAATACAAGACAGTCAACCAGACGATGAACACTATTAACAGCGATTATTATATGATGCAATCACACTTATAGCAATATTTGTTAGTCTGTATGTTGTTTCAGGGTTAGCATTATCTGAGGTCCACTCAGGGGTCAGCATCATCTCTTCTCAAGTGTTCTGGATCCAGACTGGAGCTTGTGTAAATCCTAGTCAAATCCAAAAGGCAAAACAGGAAACAAATAGAGACATAATTGTCGTAGCTGCTGTTCCAAACAATTAAAATTAATTGGTTTAACCCAAGCTAAAGAATAATAATGCTCATTTGTCACAAATTATGAGATGCATTATTTAAATGCTTGGTGAAAGAGATGTGTTATTAATCTAGATTTAAACAGAGACAGTGTGTCTGAACTCTGATCATTATCAGGAAGGCTATTCCAGAGTTTGGGAGCCAAATGCGAAAAAGCTCTACCTCCTTTAGTGGATGTTGCTATCCTAGGAACTACCAAAAGTCCAGCGTTTTGTGACCTTAGAGAGTGTGATGGATTGTAATGTGGTATAAGGCTATTTAGGTACTAAGGAGCTAAACCATTTAGGGCCTTATAGGGAAGTAATAATATTTTGTAACTGATACAGAACTTAATAGGTAGCCAGTGCAGAGACTGTTAAATTGGGGTAATATAATCATATTTTTTTGACCTGATAAGGACTCTAGCCTCTGCATTTTGGACTACTTGTAGCTAGTTTATTGAAGATGCAGGACAACCACCTAGAAGTGCATTACAATAGTCCAGTCTAGAAGTCATGAATGCATGAACTAAGTTAAATATATATATATATATATATATATGTATGTATATATCATAAATATATCATATATTTTTAGTGACAAGTACACATTTCCATTACCAACACTTAGTGTCAGATACCTTAAAGACATTGCTATTGCTACATTGCTATGCCATTGCTACACTTTCTATGCTATGACTGCTCCACAGACTTCTTTTTGCAAATTTTGCAAAAACAAACCTGGACCTGGAGATGGACACACACTCAAACTCACAAACTTACTGACACACTCAAACACAGGCACACACACTCAAACATTCAAAAAGACTCTCACACACACACACAGCCTCAGACACACACAGGCTCACACACACACCAATCTGGACCTGGAGGTGGACACACACACACACACACACACAAACCTGGAGATTGAGGTGGACAAAAACCAACACACACCAACCTGAACCTGGAGATAATAATAATATAATGTCTAGTCTGGTGGCTGTGATATATATAAACCTACCAACGTCTGTTGCCATGATTTTTGGAGTGACTGATCGCGAGAGGGAAAAAATGACGTTTTAGTTGCATAACATCGGTTAATGGAAACGCCGTCATTTCGCAATAATTGTTTAGTGTTTTTTTCTTCTAAATATCGATAAAGTTTTGCGCGAATCTGTAATGGAAACGTGATAGCGCTTAACATAGACTAACTTCTCAGAGTTATGTTGAGCAACAGTGTTCATTACTAACCATTCAACTCCGGATTGATTCTGGAATCTTCGCTGGGGGAATAAGCATTAAGCACCGGCAACATCTGTAACTAACGCATGCTCATGTTTTGATTCAGATCGTGTTCGAAGAGGAGGGGCTAGTCGTGCGTGCCTCCGTTTCAGTTTGTGAGAGGGAGGGAGCAAGCAGCGTGCAGCTCTACAATAAAATACAATTGTACCCATATTAAATAGTTTTAAAATCTGAATCAATCCGTGGCGGTCAGCGTTGATATTGTGGCGGGCCGCCACAAATTAATGAATGTATGGGAAACCCTGTTCATAGTTGAGTATCATCAGCATAACAATGGAAACTAATCCTGTATTTTCTTATAATATTACCAAGGGGCAACATGTATATTGAAAATAGCAGAGGACCTAGGACAGATCCTTGTGGCACTCCATATTTAACTGGTGATAAATGAGATGACTCCCCATTTAAATAAACAAAATGGTAGCTAATGGATCTAAACCATCTTAGAGCCTGCCCTTAAATAGCTGTATAGTTTTGTAATCGATCTATGAGTATGTCATGATCTATGGTGTCAAACGCAGCACTAAGATCAAGTAAAACTAGCAATGAGATGCAGCCTTGATCTGACGCAAGAAGCAGGTTGTTTGTAATTTTAACAAGTGCAGTTTCTGTGCTATGGGGGGGCCTGAAACCTAACATGAAATTCTTCATACAGATCATTTTTTTTTGCAGGAAGGAGCACAATTGAGCAGACACAACTTTTTCTAAAATTTTAGACATAAATGAAAGATTTGAAATGGGCCTATAATTTGCCAGTTCATTAGGATCTAATTGTGATTTCTTAATAAGAGGGTTAATAACCGCCAGCTTGAATGGTTTTGGCACATTACCTAAAGATAACGACGAGTTAATAATATTGAGAAGCGGTTCTTTGGCTACAGGTAACAACTCTTTCAGTAATTTATTGGGTACAGGATCTAATAAACACGCTGTTGGTTCAGGTGCAGTGATAAGTTTATTTAGCTCTTCCTGTCCTATAGTTGTGAAGCACTGCAGTTTATCTTTGGGTGCGATGGATGAAACTGAAGTATTAGACGCTGTAGAATCTACATTTATTATTGTATTTCTAATGTTATCTATTTTATCAGTGAAGAAATTCATTACTATTAAAGGTTGATGGAATATTTGAATTGGGTGGCGTCATGTTATTTGTTAGTCTAGCCACTGTGCTGGACATACTGTTTTTCCATGCAATTCTAAAAACTATAAAGTTAGTTTTTCTCCATTTTTCTCCACTTGTAGTCACAAGACTACGAGTATCTTTCTTGAGAGAGTGTGTATTACTGTTATAACAAGGCAAAGTATATACATTTTTCTCTAACCTTTTTTAATTTGATGGGGACAACAGCTTCTAATGCATTAGAGAAAATAGTGTCCATGTTGTCAGTCACTTCGTCTAGTTCATGTGTATTTTGGGATACACTTAGTTGTTTAGATAAATCAGGCAGGTTATTTGCGAATCTGTATTTGGTGGCTGGAACAATAGTTCTGCCCAGATGGTAACGCTGAGCCATATAGTTAATATCAGTGATATGCAGCATGCAAGATACAAGGAAATGGTCTGTAACATCATCACTTTGAGGTACGATATCTATATCAGTAAGATCGATTCCATGCGATTAAATAATCAACTTTTTGCTGTTGTTGTTTTTATTATAAAGAAACCGTAATTGAATGTCTGTTAATTTAATTAATATAATTAACTTAAGACACCGTGAAATGGCTAAATGTAAGCTGATGTATCTGTTACTTTTTTGGTACTGTCCTCATAATTTTTTTATTTTTTCATTAGTCCATTCTCTGTGTTTGTGTGTGTGTTTTCAGGCACCCCAGAGTTGAGTGTGTCTGAGCGTAAAGAGCTGGAGAATAAACTGAAAGAGAGAGAAGAGTTCCTGCTGCCAATATATCATCAAGTAGCCGTGCAGTTTGCCGACCTTCATGACACACCAGGCCGCATGCAGGAGAAAGGAGTCATCACTGTCAGTACTCAACTCTTATTAGTATGCTCTGCTGTTACCCGCAGTGGTTGTTTTTAGATAGTTCATTGATTCACACCTTTTCATTTGAGCTTTCTGATTCTTTAACTATGGAGAAATATGAATACAAAAGTACCATGTCATAAATGAATCTGGACTTGTGTGTGTTCAGGATGTCCTGGAGTGGCAGACATCTCGACTGTTCTTCTATTGGCGCTTGCGGCGGTTATTGCTGGAGGACACGGTTAAGAGGAAGATCCAGTGTGCTAACAGTGAGCTGACAGACGGGCAGGTTCAGGCCATGCTCCGCCGCTGGTTCGTGGAAGCAGAGGGAACGGTGAAAGTAGGTTACCAAAAACTATTGAATAAAAAAATATATTTTCTCCAGATCACCAATAAAAGTCTTATACAAATATGACAGTACAAGTGAGTAGTATACATTCGTGTATGTGTGTGTGTGTGTATATATATATATTACACTTTAAAAGTCAAATATATAGCTTAACCATGTGTCCATATTTAATGCACCATTTTGGGTTTGAATTGGATGTTGTCTTAAAATTTGACCGTTGGCAGTCAATTGCTAATACAGATTTCTCAAAACATAAAGGGATAGTTCACCCAAAAAAATGTATTCTGTCATTAATTACTCACCCTCATGTCGTTCTAAACCCGTAAGTCCTCTGTTTATCTTCGGAACACAATTTAACTTATTTTTGATGCATTCTGAGAGCTCTCTGACCCTCCTATAGACAGTAATGTAATTAACATGATCAACGTCCAGAAACATAGCAAGGAGACCGGTAAAATAATGTGACATAGAATCCATGTGACATCGGGGATTCAACCGTAATTTTACGAAGCTATTAGAATACTTTTTGCATGCAAAGTTAACAAAAATAATGACTTTATTCAACAATTTGTCTCCTCAGCATCACCCTAGCGCTATTTTGGAGAGTATTCACTGAACTCAAGCAGCGTATGCTGTTCTGTTTCAGCTGCACCACACGGATACGTTGTTTCCGTTCAAATCAAAGCACTAATACCACGCGTTTCCACGTGGTGCAGATGGTTAAATTAAAATATCTTAATTTGTGTTCTGAGGATGAATGAAGGACTTAAGGGTTTAGAGAGACATGAGGGTGAGTAATTAATGTCAGAATTTTCATTTTTGGGTGAACTATCCCTTTAAGTCACTTTTCAAATTTCTTTAAACGTTTTTTCGTAGTTTTAGTGCATTTTACATGTAAAATGTACAGTTGTGCCTGTGCCAAGCTGAAAGTTGGTTAGGAGAACTGTATGAAGAGTTTTGAAAAACTGAACGGAGTATGGAGAACCTGTGAAAGCCGTAGCAGGCCTTCCTTTTCCTGAAGTGATGTGTGTACCAGAAAATATATGATATTTAGAAGTGATCACAGTGAATGAACGTTCCCGAGCTAGCCACACCAGGTCCTGGAGCAAAGCCAAGCCCCCAGGGCAGGTTAAAGTATCTGTAGAAGACGGTGTCTGGACCACTAATACATTACTCTAATCAGAGTGAGCTATCTTAAGCTACAATTAATCTCCACCCTGCCATGTGCAGATAGCAGAGCAACACGCTGTTTCTTAATTAAAAGCAAACGGATTAAAAATGATTAATATGGGGCATTAAATGTTCTTGCCGACTACAAGTGCTTGCGTTTTTTAGAAGCGCAGAAGCCCATTAATGCCTGGACAAATCTTCACAAGCACAAGTCCAGCTTTGTTTCAGATCAGCCTGATGTTATCGGTCTAAGCCTAAATGAAGAGCCGTTGATTAGGGTTGTGATTTGGTTTTCAAATAGAAACATTGTCAGAATTGTTTCAAACAAGCTCCATGTATTAAACACTTTATGTATTATTCTATTTGTTTGTCTCTCCCAGGCTTATCTGTGGGACAGCAATGAGGATGTTGTGGATTGGTTGGAGAGGCAGCTGGCAGAAGAAGAGGGTGCCAGATCTCTCATTGATGAGAATATCAAATATATCCGTAGGGATCACATCCTCAAACAGATCCGCAGGTAACATCCAGACACCAGCCTTGGAAACATATATGCACTTGCAAATTAACATTTTAATTGTGGGATTAGCTTTTTTCAGTTTAACATGTTTTAGTAACACAATTAACGCAGCATCCATTTTCTTTGGCTAGCGTTAAGCCCCGTTCACACCAAGAATGATAACTAGTAAACATAACGATACTAGCATCCACACCAGCGAACGATATTGTCTGTTTATTCTTAGCGCACGTGTGTCTACCACTTTAAATTCTCGAGCTCTTATAGCAGAATGGATTCTGATTGGCTGTCAATGTATTTATCGTTCATCAGCTGGAAGAAAATTGTTCTGAATGTGGTTCCAACGATATTGTATCTCTCTGCCTTTATCGTTTTAGTTGTGTGTGTGGAATCTGCTATTCTTTAACCCTATCTAGTCGATTAACGCGGATACGCGTTTTGAGTCATTTTCTCCTGATAACCCCGAAAAGAACTTAAATTACACTTTCAGTTTTAATCGTACAGATAAGAGCAATACATCAATCGAATCTGTAAAGGGTCTACTTTTTTTGGATACAGACATAATAACAACAAAACTTTGTGCACTTATAAAATAAAGATAACAAACAAGGTGCGCTGTCTGCAGCCTAAAATAAGATTGTTAAAAGTATTTCTGAAGGATTGTGTGACTGAAGTAAGCATGCCAAACAATTTGTTTGAAAGTCAGCTTTGATTGTTTCTAATAAACTGTTTAACTGCTCCCCCAAGTGGATATTAAATAATGTTGTGGGATAATTAAATATATTCTTAATAAACTACAAACATAAAATTATATAGATTTATTTTGTTCTCACATTCTCTCTTGTAACTCCTCACTCACAGTGACACAGTGACTGAATGGCTCATTATGCAGCTCATTATGCGGCCCTTTGTCTTCTCAGGTGTAAATCACAATGATATTCATGGTAGTTGACGCCTACTCGCATATGACTTTACCAACAAAAAGTGTCTTAGAAAATTTAAATCAATATATTGTTTTCTGTGAGTGAGTAAACAAGATGATTTTCACATCATTTAGAAAGAAAAATTCTAGGCTACAAGCTCCAGTTCTCAAAAATCCCGGGAACCATTGTTCTTTGTGGTTTTTTTTTATGTTTTAACATTTTTAGTTTTTCACTAACCACGCATAATATTTTTTTTCTCAAAAACACAATCATGTACATACATGCATTTCACATATTATTACAGCCCAGTTTGTGCTGATTACAGTGAGATTAGTCTTTACCCATTTAGATATTTACATTTACATTTACATTTATTCATTTAGCTGACGCTTTTATCCAAAGCGACTTACAATTGCTATATATGTCAGAGGTTGCACGCCTCTGGAGCAACTAGGGGTTAAGTGTCTTGCTCAGGGACACACTGGTGTCTCACAGTGGATTCGAACCCGGGTCTCTCACACCAAAGGCATGTGTCTTATCCACTGCGCCAACACCACCCCATATTTATAAGAAACTGAAAAAAGCACAAATGTCAAGGCATGACAAAACTTCTCCAGGCCCCAAAAATACCCTTAGACTCCAGAGGGTTAATATTGAGAACGATTTTTAGAACTATATCTTTATCGTTATCATCTTTGGTGTGAACAGGCCTTTACAGTAGACTGTATAAACATGCTACCAAACAACCATCCGATATGCATGCATAGTAAGCCAAAAACACAAAATGATGTCAAAATGACATTTTTGGCGAGTCACCTCATATTCAAAATCTTAAATGAGAGAAAATTTTATGCGTGTCAAAGGCACGTCTTGTGCATTAGCTTTTAAAGAGAGAGCACTGCTTTTAAAGTGAAATCTGCTACAGTCTGTCATTGATTTTTAATGTGTTCCTTGATGTACATCAATCACTGCTCTGCTTGCAAAATTTTAAATTTAATAGACAACAGTAGCAGTATTGGTATCAATTCATAAATAATAGTCTGCTTAGTAAAAAGATGGCACTAAATAAATATTCAAAATATACCACCTTAGTTTTTTCTACATTTTGTAGACTGTGTTACTCAATTATGACAATTAAAATGTTATATTAATAAGTGATTATTAATGAAATACAGAAAAAAAAATCCAACAATTTTTTTTTTTTTTTTTTACCATTGACAGCACTAGAGAGAGAGAGAGAGAGAGAGAGTGTGTGTGTGTGTGTGTGTGTATGTTATAAACCGTAAGGTGCTCAACCTTTTTGACAAGAAGTCCCTCCATTGACCACAAAAGTACTCAAAGGTCTGGTTTTATAAGCTTTGTTATTTTAGAGTTCCCACTCTTTTTAATCATTTCCACTAATCTAAGGGATAATGTACAGTCAGCTTCCATTATCGCAAATTATTACACAGCTGCCTGAAATACTCTATTCTGATTAGTGATGCGACTGTGCATTAAGCCTTGTTTGTATGTATGTATGACTTGACTGAACTTCATCTAGGCTCAAAGCTGTTTGTTAGGTTTTTTTTTTTCTGTCGGCTTTGCATTTAAAGAGTTAATAAAATATTAAGGATCTGTGAGATCTGATGTATTTTTAATCAATGCAAAAATAATTTTGTATAAGAAATTGTAATTTCTACTGATTATTAAATAACTGCTTTGAATTTTCAACACCAGATCAAAGCATTTTTTCACCCCTATTTATTCATAAATGTATATTTTGTGTTTTTAATAAACTGTTTGTTTGTTTTCATTTCTTAGCCTGGTTCAAGCTAACCCTGAAGTGGCCATGGACTCCATTGTTCACATGACCCAGCACATTTCCCCCACGCAGCGTGCAGAGGTGGTCCGAATCCTGTCTACCATGGACGCCCCTACATCATCATAGAGCCCTGTTTACACAATCATCTCAGAGGCATGATGTTACTGGAAACTGGAACTTGAGGAGCCAACATGGCAGTGCTGTGATGTTATGTGACAACATTGTTGGCTATGATTCTAAAAGTATGCTATAACAGAGATACTCAGTGTCAGTACCTATGAATGCACATAAATGCGGACCTTTAGGAACACTAAAAATGTTCCAGTGTTGTTTTTATAGTTTTGCAATGTAGTCAAGTGCACTTTGAGACTTAGATGGAACAAAGAACAATTGTAGAAACAAGCTTCCCAAAGCTGCTGTTAGATGATGTTACTCTTTAAAAAAAAAAAAAAAAAAAAAAGGCAGAAGATTAATGTTTGAGAGAACTTTGCAACTTAAAAATCAACTTTAAACTCTCACCTACAACAGTCAGGTGATAACACAAGTCCACACTGAGAGCTAAGCCATGTCACATCTAGATCACTCCTGCATTCGGTAGTGATGTACCTGTATTTCGTTGCATCACTCGCTCTGTAGACGTGGTATTATTATTCACATGCAGGATGATTGATTGAGCCGTATGACCAGACCAGATTGTGACTGCGCTTGATTCATTCCCTTGTGGCTTAACCAAAAAAAAGGTTCTTTAGTTTTTTTTTAATGTTTATCCACTGGTATTGACTTATATGACATTTCTTTTTTAGCATAGATGATGATAAAATGCTGAGAAGACATTGATAACTTAAACATGTCTAAGTGCTGCACACTGTAGTTCAACATGGTACACTGTAAAGTAAGTGTGTAGCTAGAACATGATTATTACAACATATATATTCTGGAATGACAAGAGTCCAGTGCAGACATATTATATGAAATCACTTGAGGTGGCAGAGGATTCTTAAGCAAACTGAATGGAGTATTATGCACTGGCATTCATGATGTTTTTTAAGATCCTCAATGTCCCATTGGCATTCTGATGGTTGTCTCCACTACTGAAGAAAACAAGACTGCCACTCTAATGCTAGCACTACTATTTGATTCAATGAAAGGTGAACATTGTGACATGCTGTCATCCTAACAGTTGGTGGAATGTCTCATGTGTCTATAAGTGTTGCGAAACATGTTACTGAAGAGATCAAAAGCTGTCTCCATTGACAAAATGGAGGATTTCCTGTTTACTGTGTTTGCCTAAAAAAAATAACTGAATAAACTCAAATTCTGACGTTAAATTATTTTTACTTTTTGTGGCGGTTTCTTGAATAAATGTACCAGGTCATATCATAGAATACAGGACTTTTTATAATATGCTATACAAAGGGCCAAGCACCGAACCCTGAGGTACCCCAGTGGTAAGTTTATGTGAGACTCTCCTCCTCTCTGAAATATTTATGTATAGATTTCATAAATCCAGTTTACAGTAACAAAAACAGCCCCTTAAATTCTAAGGATCAGAGAGGATGGGAATAATACACATTAAAAGTGTGCAAATGAGAGCTGCCCGAGATGAAATCCTGGTGACTGTTTCTACCAACAAATAATCAGTGCTTGTCTTCATGCTATTCTTCAGTCCCGAGAGACATCAAATGGCAGACAGAAGGATCCAGGAACACACTTCCATTGATTTATCAATCATTCTCTCATTCAGTCCCCTCGGTATGGGTTTCACAGTCTATTCTTATATTACCTACAAACAACAACATAGACCAAATTTAATCACGACAATTCAATACCCAATTAAAATTACGGAAGCCACGATAGTAAAAGCTTGTAAACAGATTACATTACAGAATGCTTCCGGAAAGGGTAAAATAAAGGTGCATATTAGTTTTAATACGTGTGATCATGTACTAAGTGTAAAATTAAAGCATCAATGAAAACATTTTCTTTGTTGACAAAATGGTACTTTAATACAAATGGGCACTTAAATGTCTCATTTTTACAAATCAAAAGTTCAGTTTCATTTACAGGTAATCTCAAAAACCTAGGTTTAAGTCTGGGTTCCCTGAAGGATTTCAACTGCAGAAGTGAGTGAGAACAATGCATCACATACACTGAAGTTTACGCATGTTAGGCCGATGTTTCAGTCAGCGTGCCATCACTGGACCATTCGCAAACAGGGAACGAAACAGTTCAGACCTGAAAATAATCAAAACACAATAGGTTAAACACATACATTAGTTTTACTGTTCTGCTGAAAGCAACAGAAATTATCAATGGCCAAATAATGTAATTTAAAAAAGTAAAATATTTGGATGGGGTATTATGATAATTACATCTCAGACATGTTCATATGTAAATACCATACACCTAGTATCACAGTATACTATTCTTCATTTTGAACTTTTTATTAATCAAGGAATCCTGAAAAAAAGCATCACGGTTTCCACAAAAATATTGAGCAACCAACTGCTTTCAACATTGGTTGTAAGAATAAATATCCTGAGTACTAAATCAGCATATCAGAAAGATCATGTGACACTGATGACGAGAGTAATGGTTACTGAAAATTCAGCTTTGCTAACGTTAGAATAATTATTTTAAAATACATTAAAATAGAGCATTGTAAAAATATTTCACATTACGAAATTATTTTACTGTATTAGAAAAAAAAAGAATGTATTTTTTTTTTAAATACAATAATTATACTTAAATAGAGCCAATTAAGAATTGAAATGTTAAGCTTATACGTGTTGCATTAATTCTACGGTTATTACTTATAATTTATTTATTTTTTTAGCTGTAAACTTGTTCTCATCAGGCATTCCATGGCACCAAAATTGTGAAATTAGAAAAAAACCTGGTATAAAACAAGAGAATAGAATCTATATCAAGTGACAGGAGGAACTCAACAATCTCCCTTTAAACAATCCGTGACTAAAGGCCATAAATCCCAATAGATAAACTGTGGCCCTATTTAATGCACAGAGGACAAAAGCACACATGCACGGTCCTGAGACTGAGGTGCTAATGTCCCTGAGGAGCAGGGCTGGGGCCAGGCTAACAGGACCATCCTTAATCCAAAATCCCTGTTAGAAATGCACAACCAGTGTTCAGGATTACAGCACACTGGCGCCATCACACAACGCATACATTCTGATCCAAACAGAAGATGAAGAAGCAGAGGGGTAAGGAGAGATGCTCAGGATCAAAGAGGAAAGTTGAGAACCATCTCTACTGATGAGGTTTACCCAAAATCCTACCATCACCCCATTAGGGGCAAATGCATTGTGATTCTCTCTTAAGACCCAGGAGAATTGGTATTCTGCATGTCTGCTTGCTTGCCCTTGTGCAAAAGAGAGAGAGAGAGAGAGAGAGAGAACCCCATCCTGCAACGTCGGCATTAACATTCATGGGGCCAGTGGTGCGTGTCGGGGCTATGGAGCCAGAGTTGAGATATGGCAGAGTGGCTGTGTAAGCAGACTGAGGGAGTGTGTGTTTGTGTGTAAGAGTGTATCTGGCTGCACAAAGAAAAGGTCGCCTGCAATTCCTCATCAACAAAGGTCACCGGTCACTCTCTGATGCCATCGGCATACATCATTATTACTGTAGTTCACCGATTGTTGTGTAAATAAGACCAGTCCAGCAGGCATGTGTGTTACGATGTGTGTGTGTGGCTGACAAAGGTCAGGCTTTAGTTTGTGTCATCTATGAGTCTGATTACAGTTCCAGTGCTATTATTTTGTTTATGATTAAAATCAGACCACTATCATGATATACTACTATGTACCCTTTTTGCTGTGCTTTATCATTGGACTGGAACAAATGTTCCACATTTTTAAATAATTTATGAATATTGTGAATTGAATGCTCCACACACACTCTTTGGGGCAGTACGATTATTTATTTGTTTTAAGCTCACACAAGCTGCATTTATTTGATAAAAAATACAGTAATAGTAATATTAAATATTTAGTAATAGTAATATTAAATATTTAATCAAACAGTAATAGTAAAATTCACTTTTTGTAATTTTCAGTATATTTAAAAATATAATTTATCCCTGGTATGGCAAAGCTGAATTAACAGCAGCAATTACTTCAGTCTTCAGTGTCACATGATCCTCCAGAAATCATTTTATCAGACAGACAGACAGACAGATAGGTGTGTGTGTAATAAATATTATATATATTATATTTAATTATATATATATAAATTTACACACACACACGTATACACATTGATATACATTGCAATGTATTGCAATGTAGAGATTGCAATCTCCATCTTTCCCATACACAGACAACCTCAAGTCATCACAAACCTAACATCAGTCACTCTAGTGTAGATGCTACCCTGAAATGACCTACTGAGGAACTCACACACACTACAAGGCAAATAGTTTGACACAAGATGCTTTATGTTGTCTCCTGGTCTGCTTAAAGATAAGTGTACATGCATTATATTTCAGCACAATTCATTGCGGTCACCTTGTTGAGTGCTTCATGTTTTTGTCCGCTACGTGCTCAAGTAGCACAGCACTGTGACCATGATCACCAAGTCTATTTATCACCTCCACCTCTTCATCAATCCATCCTCTCCTCTCTAATCCTGCATTTCTTTCCTCTACACCTCTCCAAACCCAGTGCAGCATATGTTAGAACCCTTAAAACATCCTCAAGAATAACGACTGGGAGTGTAAGGAAAACAAAACAACAGGAAGACTACAGAGGGAAGATCAGTGTACTCAAGTACTCGTGCTTTTAAGGCTTTATTTTGTCTTACAGATAGGATTTTCAGGTTTTATAAAAGGAAGTTTACAAAATGAAATCATTTACTCTCTCATATCATTCCAAACCTGTCTGATTGTCTTCCAAGGAACACAAAAGAAGCTATTTAGAATCTGAAGCTATTATTTATACAAAGTTAATACTGACAGCTCTCTGATGAATATCATAGTAATTCTGTGTAACATAACCCAAAAAGTTTAAGACAGTCCAGATTAAAAAAAAAAAAAAAAATCTTCACCATGTTTTTAAAAATGAAACGTAAAATATATATTAGGTTAATGATATATTAAAAAAAAACCTCTTTAAAAATCTAATGGATGTTAAATACATGTAATGTAACTCAAGTCAACAGAACCTAATACAGTGTAATGAAACGAACAATTAAATATGTATTTTGGTTGTTTTCCCACTAGTTTCCATCCATCTGGTCACCTGAGCAGCAGTGGCTCATAGCGCCGATCTCATCATGCGAAGTGTGCCATACCAAAATCTTTTGAACTTATGTTCGCCAAGGGCAACCAGGTGGTCTGCTCCAGCTGGTGGGAGCGTATCTCTCAGAGCATCGGGCAACGGCACAGGCTAGGACATCATAAGCAGGAGTATGACTTGCAAGTCGGGACAAATTTCCGAACGAAGACGTGCGCCGACAAGCAGTTGTGTCTGTGACTGTTGACGCTGGCAGTGCAGATGAAATTACTGTAGCCTTTTGGCATCTTGCAATTGAAGAGTCCAGGTCTCTGAACTATACAGAAAGATTGGCAACACGTAGGAGGAGTAGAACCGAATTTTGTGCTAAGCTGAGTCCTCTGTTGACGCCAAAGGTTCTGAAAAGACCTCATTCCTGAAGCATCCTGACTAATTTGCGTGCGATAATGGCCATGCACCTTCAGAGCTTTGTACACTCCCCAGATACGTGAACTGTGTGACATTTTCCACCTTGACAGTAATATTCCTGATATTGGATCCACTGCCCAGGCTCTGCCATTCGTTTTTTCCCCCCATGATACATGTAGGCCCAGGTGTAAAGCCTCCTTAGAGATGCTCAAGAGATTTTACCAATTTTTATGCAGATTTGTCTAGCAACGTGGCATCATCTGCATAGTCTAGGTCAGTAAAATCATGTTCTGGCACCATTCGGTGATGCTACACTCCAGGATTCAATCCGGCTCTGCAGAAAAGTGCTTGGGCCAGAACACACCCCTGCCTTACTCCAGAGGTAGTTGTAAGCACTTTCGGAGAGCGAGCGGTTAAACCTCACACTGGCAGTAGTACCTGAATGAAGGTCGTTAATGAGACCTAGCAGGATATTTGGAATATCTGCCCCGCAGTATGCTCTACAGTACTTGAAGATCCACAAAGTCAAACGCTGCCTTAAGATCGACACAGGCTACTATGAGTGGACGACTGAACTCACAATTTATTTCTGATAAGAGCCTAAGAGCAAGGACGGCATCTGTTGTAGATTTGGCCGGGGTAAAACCTGATTGTTGAGGGTGAAATCGAGACACTAGAAGGGGTTGAATCCTTGCTAACAACATGAGAAAACACCTTTCTTGAAACTGACAATAGTGTAATGGGTCTATAGTTACCCTATCACCTTACCCTTGTACAGAGCCATGATAATGCCTAGGGACTGGTAGTATGCTTCACAATCGCACTTTGCCTTGGCCCTAAAGATGCCCTGGAGGCACTTATATACAACTAGTGTGAAAGAGGACAATTTATGAAAGCAAAATAGCCCAAAATCTCAAAATTGACCAGTGCCTGAAATAAAATAAATAAAAGTTTTGACTACAGTACATGGTTGTTTTAAAGGGGTCATGACATGAGAAATCGAATTTGCCTTGATCTTTTGGCATATAAGAGGTCTTTGTACCATGTGTGCATTCGTGATCTGAGAAATGACAAACAACAAGCACTACTCTACACTGCTCAAAACTCGTGTTTGAATCATCAGTGGCAAAATCATAAGAATTTATAAATGAAAACATACTTGCAGGCTATGAGTCAGAACAGCCGGCATTGTAGGTTACTCTCCCAGGAAACAGTCCTCCATAAAATGAGCTGCACACATCTGAATATTTTGTTTTAATTGTTGTAAAACAGTGTTGTATATACAAATTAACCACTGATTTCTAGATGTGTCCTCTTTTGGTAGGCCAAACAAAGTAGTTTCGCTTTCACAATAAAACACAGCGTCTCCAAGACATAGTTACAGCGGCAGTAACAATGCTACAGCAAGAATAAAAGTTATGGCTTCTTTTTTTGCGTAAACATTTGGGTGGTGTTATGCAAATCTTCCCACAAAGCAATGTTGACATTGGGGTGTGTTTAAATGAGGGCTCTGCACCCCTTTACCCAAATTCATTACTTCAGATTTATGTGCCCTCTAGAAGCTTGCGGTCTGCTAGTGAATGTTGCTTGATTGTGCCATCCCAAAAAAGCACAATGTCACTTTTACACACTTTTAAATGAAATGTTTCCTCCTGGTGGAATGACCTGCCCAACTCAATCCAAGAGTCCTTTAGGCATCATCAAACATCTTAAAACACATCTCTTCCATCTTTATTTGACTCTCTAACTTTAGCACTCACTATCCTAATTATATTCTAATATAAAAATAATAATAAATTATAAAAAAATTATTAAAAAAATTACAACTACCTTTCTAATCTTTTTTGTATTCGATTTTCTTTTTATTACACAATTATAAAAAAGACCTCTAACAATAGCTTGCTCTATTCCTTTTCTATTCTATCGGTTTTCTTTTTATTTATTATATTATTTAAAAGCCCTTGCTACTTGTACGGTGTTTAAGCTAACTGAGACTTGTTATAGCACTTACATATCATTGCTCTTTTGTTGTTTTTAATTGCTTCCAATGTCCTCATTTGTAAGTCACTTTGGATAAAAACATCTGCTAAATGACTAAACGTAATGTAAATGTAATATCTATTTGGGTTTGAGACTTTAGTCTTTGCAACTTCAGGAATCTTATCTATTCACGAAAAGCTTGTAACACCCCAAAGAGAAAAGAAAACTTGAAATCACATCATATGACCCCTTTAACAGCCTGACACTTGATTAAGCTGAATGTGAGTGTCGCATTGCGTCAAAAGAAAACAATCACTGCTGCTATCTTGTTTACACTGGATACAGTACAGGTGCATCTAAAACAATTTGAATAACATGAAAAAGTTCTTTTTTTTGTAACACACACATACATACATACGCACACACACGCACACACACACACACACACACACACACACACACACACACACACACACACACATATTCCTTAAACCTTTAGGAAGATTCTTGAATTATCAGTGTTGCCAGTTGTGCTGCTTAATATTTTTATGGAAACCATGATACATTTTTAAGGATTCTTTGATAAATAAACAGTTTTAAAAAAAAAGTGTTTAATTTGTAAGAATTTTATAACAAATGTCTTTACAGTACTTTCAATTTTGATCGATATAATTTGGCCCAGAGAATAAAAGTATCATTTTCTTTAAAAAAATTTAAAAAAATAAACAAGAAAAACTTTTGAGCAGAAGTGTATGTATGTTGTTTAATATGAACAAATTACAGGTCCTTCTCAAAAAATTAGCATATTGTGATAAAGTTCATTATTTTCCATAATGTAATGATAAAAATTAAACTTTCATATATTTTAGATTCATTGCACACCAACTGAAATATTTCAGGTCTTTTATGGTTTTAATACTGATGATTTTGGCATACAGCTCATGAAAACCCCAAATTCCTATCTCAACAAATTAGCATTTCATGAAAAGGTTCTCTAAACGAGCTATTAACCTAATCATCTGAATCAACTTATTAACTCTAAACACCTGCAAAAGATTCCTGAGGCTTTTAAAAACTCCCAGCCTGGTTCATTACTCAAAACCAGAAGGCCATCATTGACACCCTCAAGCAAGAGGGTAAGACACAGAAAAAAATTTCTGAACGAACAGGCTGTTCCCAGAGTGCTGTATCAAGGCACCTCAGTGGGAAGTCTGTGGGAAGGAAAAAGTGTGGCAAAAAACGCTGCACAACGAGAAGAGGTGACCGGGCCCTGAGGAAGATTGTGGAGAAGGACCGATTCCAGACCTTGGGGGACCTGCGAAAGCAGTGGACTGAGTCTGGAGTAGAAACATCCAGAGCCACCGTGCACAGGCGTGTGCAGGAAATGGGCTACAGGTGCCACACTCCCCAGGTCAAGCCACATTTGAACCAGAAACAGCGGCACTGGACTGTTGCTCAGTGGTCCAAAGTACTTTTTTCGGATGAAAGCAAATTTTGCATGTCATTCGGAAATCAAGGTGCCAGAGTCTGGAGGAAGACTGGGGAGAAGGAAATGCCAAAATGCCTGAAGTCCAGTGTCAAGCACCCACAGTCAGTGATGGTCTGGGGTGCCATGTCAGCTGCTGGTGTTGGTCCACTGTGTTTTATCAAGGGCAGGGTCAATCCAGCTAGCTATCAGGAGATTTTGGAGCACTTCATGCTTCCATCTGCTGAAAAGCTTTATGGAGAAGAAGATTTCGTTTTTCAGCACTTCAGCACCTGGCACCTGCTCACAGTGCCAAAACCACTGGTAAATGGTTTACTGACCATGGTATTACTGTGCTCAATTGGCCTGCCAACTCTCCTGACCTGAACCCCATAGAGAATCTGTGGGATATTGTGAAGAGAAAGTTGAGAGACGCAAGACCCAACACTCTGGATGAGCTTAAGGCCTCTATCGAAGCATCCTGGGCCTCCATAACACCTCAGCAGTGCCACAGGCTGATTGCCTCCCTGCCACGCCGCATTGAAGCAGTCATTTCTGCAAAAGGATTCTGGACCAAGTATTGAGTGCATAACTGAACATAATTATTTGAAGGTTGACTTTTTTTGTATTAAAAACACTTTTCTTTTATTGGTCGGATGAAATATGCTAATTTTTTGAGATAGGAATTTTGGGTTTTCATGAGCTGTATGCCAAAATCATCAGTATTAAAACAATAAAAGACCTGAAATATTTCAGTTGGTGTGCAATGAATCTAAAATATATGAAAGTTAAATTTTTATCATTACATTATGGAAAATAATGAACTTTATCACAATATGCTAATTTTTTTAGAAGGACCTGTATGTTTTGATCACTCATGTGTCAATAAAAAAATTGCAGCTACTAAACGCCTGATATGCACAACTCTCTTTGTGGAACCAATGGAAAACAAAACAAAAGAAAAAAAAAGGAGAAGGGGGATTAAAAGTGAAATCTTTGACATGTGTGAGTGTTTGTGTGCATATCTCCACAGTGTGTTTGATTAGCCTGTTCTCTGTTTGAGGAGGATTACTGCTGGCTGACAGGACAGAGAAACACACAACTGAACCATTAATTAAACAGATGCACGCGCACACAACTACAACTTCCTGTTGGTGTCCTCAACGGCATAAAATACCCACTCAAATCATATACATACTGAAGATGCTTTGACAATTAGACACCCAAAAAGTGAAAGTTGTTATTTATTAACCATTGTTGTTCCAAACTTTTTTTTTTCTTCTATAGAACACAAAATGGAACATTTAGAAAAATATTCTAGCTGTTATAACATAATATAACAGGTTCAGTCTATTCATCTCACAACTAAAGTATAGCTTCTGAATACTTAGAATATAGCACACAATTACACATTGTGTTTTGGGTGCTTCGTTTTGGGGTTATTTTTGTGTCAACATCTGCTTTTGTTGTATGGAAAACAGCAGCTGTGATTTTCTGCTAAACATCTTTGTGTTCCACAGTGTTAGAATGTGGAAATGTGACATTCTCATTTTTGTGTGAACTATGCCTTTAGATAACTATACATCTTATGTGTATGATCAGATGTCCGACTGATAGTTCAGCAGATAGAGAAAATCAGACATGAGGAGAATATAAAATATCACTCACCGGGCATCATCACTCATGCTGCTGTTGTCTATTGGAGCCATGAAATTCATCAGCTTACTGTGAACATGAAACCTGGCAAGATGTTTGAAAGAATGACAAGTGTAAACACAAACAGATTTGAAAATTGAATTGTGACATTTCATTGTGAGCACACACAGCCTGACTGAATCTGAACTAATTTACATGACAAATACACAATTAAAGAAGATGTTTGATAAGAGATGATTTCTGCTGCTTATTCAAAGGAAACAACCCATCTCATTCCAGTAATAACATTCAATCTAGGCATAAAATGTTTTGCTGCTATATAATAGCAGATGATTTATTGATTTGTTTGGTTGACATAAAAATAAAAAAAAGATTTTAGGTTCCTTTTTTTTTGGCTTTTAAATATACTTCTAAATATGTATGTTTTAATTAATTTTTATTTTGACTTTTTTAGTGAATTAAAAACTAGTAGTAAAAAGTACTTGGGACGAACACGTTTTTATGTATTTACACTGAACAAAATTATAAATCGCAACCCTTTTGTTTTTACCCTCATTTTTCATGAGCTGAATTCAAAGGTCTAAGGGTTCTATGTACACAAAAGGCCTATTTCTATCAAATATTGTTCACAAATCTGTCTAAATCTGTGTTAGAGAGCACATCTTTGCCGAGATAATCCATCCACCTCACAGTTGTGTAGGGCTGGGTATTGTTCGAAATCTTTCGATCCGGTGCCAATTTTGATACCTCAGTTTCGATACCGGTTCCTAACGATACTTTTTTCGATAAAATATGTTTTAAAATCCATTTCAACATCAACACAAATACATTAAACACAAAACTTTTATTTTTCACCTTAATTAAAACAAATTCTGGTAACACTTCACACTCAGGATAACATTATTAATACAACTGGTTGTGCTTTTTGGATAGGGGTGCGCCAGCAGACACTCAAGATTGGTATCAATCCTAACTTGGCCAAAATTAACAAAAAAAAGAGAAACCTTTTTGCCACAACATGAACATATTATAAATAAATAAATAAACAAATGATATTGTGTACAGGCTTATATTGAACCAAATAAAATGCAAAGGAATGTAAAGAAGAAAAAAAACTTTAGTGCAAAATCAAACTGTATTTGTGGGTTAAAGAACATTTCATGACTTCTCAGACAACTGTACATTTGTGGCTACTGTGGGTTAATTATAAATGCTATCGTTAACTCATATTTACCATAGTAAAAACATGGTACATTTTCTTTAGTTTATAATTAACCCACAGTAGCATGGAGTAGCATCACAGTAGTATGAAATGTTCTTTAACATCATGAACCATAAAATGTAGTCATCGTTCTGGTTTATTTTCATAATAGGTAAACACAGGTCACAAGTTAACACGGTCACATTTCCTGGATTCAGCAGCTGCACGATGTGACGCCGAGAGTCCTGTCTTGAATCTAGAGATCTGGAGCTGATTTGGTGTAGTTCGGTAGCTCGGTGGTTCGTGACTGTCGTCTTGCGGCGCGCAGTCTTTTAGCGCGTTCGAAACCCGCACCAACACAGACGTACTTTATTTTTATTTTTTTGTTTATCCGACTTACATCAGCCGCGCAACGGGCGATCATACTAATAACTTGTAATCTTTACAAGAGTATCAGAGTCGTGCAATGAGCATATCTGCGTTTATTAGACACTTAATATCACGTCAGTTTGTGCTTTCAGAATCTGCGAATCTGCTGCCGTCGTTCCTGCACATCTGCAGCGGAGACCTAAACCAGGAAGTTGGTCACGGTAACCAGTTAAACCGTAACACTGGCTTTGGTTGCAATACTCTTATCGCATATGTTGCACTTTGCTGACTCGGCATCCACTTTTATAAAGTGTAGCCACACTTTAAACCTCTTTGGCATTGTAAAACGGAAACGTTTTGAGAAAAAACAACTACACTTGTGTTGTGTGACTGCGAGTATCTTCAGAAATCCTCCCCGCACGTCACGTGGTGGTGGACAGCCAATCACCGCGAATTTAGGTCCTTACATGCACGTATGCTACCAAGCTCACACAGACACAGCCGCTTGGCAAAAAAAAAAAATAAAATAAAAATGCTGCTTGGCTTTTGGAACCGAAATCTGGCACGGAAAGATAAATAATTTTTTCGATACTCATAGTATCGAAGTTTTTCGTTCGATACCATAAAGGCATCGAAGTTCGGTACCCAGCCCTACAGTTGTGGCAAATCAAGATGGTGATCAGACAGCATGATTATTGCAGAGGTGTGCCTTAGACTGGCCACAATAAAAGGCCACTCTGAAATGTGCAGTTTTATTGTATTGGGGTCCGAAAACCAGTCAGTATCTAGTGTGACCAGATTGTGAACAATATTTGAGAGAAATAGACCTTTTGTGTACATAGAAAAAGTATTAGATCTTTGAGTTCTATGTTGCGTTTACAATTTTGTTCAGTGTAGTTTTAGTTAACTATAATATCCTTGCATGAAAGAACTGCAATACTTGTGCTGTAGCATTAAAAACAATACAATTGCTGTAAATAATATTATAATATAATATAAAGATATTTTGTTTAAAGGAAAAGCCTGTTTTTCATTAATGAGAATCAACCTTTCTGACAAATTAATGACAAAAAAATAAATGAAATAATGTTTTTCTTTAAAATTTTGGGGCGAAATATGACTCGTCAGGTTTTGTGAGATTCACCTTTATATGCTGAACACATCTTGATTCTTTTTAGAAGAATACCACCTTACCTGACTTTCCTGCCTTTGCTGGCTTTGGTGTCCACCTTCTTCTTGATTTTACTACGTAGTTTCTGGATGGCAAGCCACTGCCTGTGAGAGAGATTGAGTTACGATGATCAAATGTGAATGACACATTAAACATGTATACACACGCACATACACATACTCACTTTCCCATGGCCACTTGATCATTGGGGTCTGTCGCACTTGTTTTGCGCTCAATAAGCTCTCGAAGTAGCTGTGAAAAACGAGAAAGAGACATAACTCTACTACTTTCTTTTTAACTACTCAACTGCATCAGCGTTGTTTACAAAGTAACCACACAATAACAACTCATCCTGCTTGTTTTCTTACCTGGTGGTAAAAATCATCATCATCAAAAATCTCCTCGTCCAGATCTTTAAGGTGTATGTTAGATTTCAGTGCCAGTTCAGCTGCCTGAAACAACAGAGAGAGCTCAACAAGTCTTCTAGCATGATGGGGAATGTTATTTTAAATGTAGTTTTAAAAACTACAATTAAATCAATACATATACATATACATATATATACATACACATATACACACAAATATATACACATATACATAAACAGTCGTGGCCAAAAGTTTTGAGAATTACATAAATATTAGTTTTCAAAAAGTTTGCTGCAAAACTGCTTTTAGATGTTTGTTTCAGTTGTTTCTGTGATGTACTGAAATATAATTACAAGCACTTCATACGTTTCAAAGGCTTTTATCAACAATTACATGACATTTATGCAAAGAGTCAGTATTTGCAGTGTTGGCCCTTCTTTTTCAGGACCTCTGCAATTCGACTCTCAATCAACTTCTGGGCCAAATCCTGACTGATAGCAACCCATTCTTTCATAAACACTTCTTGGAGTTTGTCAGAATTAGTGGGTTTTTGTTTGTCCACCCACCTCTTGAGGATTGACCACAAGTTTTCAATGGGATTAAGATCTGGGGAGTTTCCAGGCCATGGACCCAAAATTTCAACATTCTGGTCCCAGAGCCACTTAGTTATCACTTTTGCCTTATGGCACGGTGCTCCATCGTGCTGGAAAATGCATTGTTCTTCACCAAACTGTTGTTGGATTGTTGGAAGAA